>NC_083639.1:22258450-22562117 GCF_963576545.1 Limanda limanda
GAGGAAGCCTTGTTCGAGTCCGAGGAGCGAGTGGAGCGGTCCGAGCGGTCCCAGCGGGAGGTCTGCGGCCGGAGGAGGCTGCTGGAGGCCGCGATGCAGCCCGTAGTCCGGCTGCACAGAGCAGGTCAGTCCCGGGAAGAACCGCTCACATGCAGGGGCTGTTCTGGCTAATTGGAGGCCCTGGCCAAAGAACAACTTTGAGGCCCCCCCCCAAAAAAACCAATCCCCTCCAACCCCACATCCACCAGACACACACACACTTAATGAGCCATGTTATGTGAAACTGACATTTATTGTGAATAGAAACAACTAAACAATTATTTACTTCATAATGATTAACTTTACAGCAAAATGGCTAACATCTATTTTGACTGTGTGTGTGTGTGTGTGTGTGTGTGTGTGTGTGTGTGTGTGTGAGAGAGAGAGAGAGAGAGAGAGAAAGTGAGCAAATGAGTGTGTGTGAAATGGAGACGTGTGTGTGTGTGAGAGAGAGAGAGAGAGTGAGTGTATGGAGCTAGAACAGTCTCATAAGTAATAAATGCACACAGAAACGAATACATGCGCAAAAAAGATCCACAAATGTATTTGGGGATTTATATATATATATGTGACTCAAAACACAAATACATTTTCAATGCACACACAAATATCTTTCATTCCATATATACGTAAAAAAAATTCACATGTAAAACATAAGATTCATAAACACATTTCTGATGCACACACAAATAGAAAAAAAATTCACAAATATACGCATGTAAAAGTATTTGCAATCTTCATCAAATACATGTTTGGAGCTTGTTACATTCATATATAAACTGTTGGACCTGCATTTACAAAGTGCTTTTAATTTGTAAACCTCGCTGCATTTGTGTGTGGACTTTTGAGACTCCCCTGACAGGAGCCTGATCCACAAATGCGTTTTTTCTAAGAGGGGATTGTCTGTAGCCAATCAGATGTCTCTGGAGGTTTTTAGCCCGCCCACCCATAGATATATATATAAAGACTAGATGTCTCGTCTGCGTTGCCGGCCAACGGAGACGAACGTCCGCACATGGCGGCCATATTGCCAGGGGGCAGCTCGCTCACCCATAACATTGTGTTGGTAGCGATAATTAAACATTACTTGCTCAATTTTCAACCGATTTTTAAACGGTTTGGTTTGTTATAAACGTCAGAGATGTAGATATGACACTGGATACTTATGAATAATTATGTTATTTGCTAAAAAAAATTGAATAACTTATTAGTGTCATAACTTATAAGACATCTAGTCTTTATATATATATAAATCTATGAGCGGGCGGGCTAAAAACCTCCAGGCTGCCGGCCCGCGTTTTAATGACGTCGTGTGGAGGCACTCTCACGTGATTGGCTGTAAAGGAGTGAGACACAGCTGATTGGCTACAGACGATCCCCTCTTAGAAAAAACGCATTTGTGGATCAGGCTCCTGTCAGGGGAGTCTCAAAAGTCCACACACAAATGCAGCGAGGTTTACAAATTGAAAGCACTTTGTAAATGCAGGTCCAACAGTTTATATATGAATGTAACAAGCTCCAAACATGTATTTGATGAAGATTGCAAATACTTTTACATGCGTATATTTGTGAATTTTTTTTCTATTTGTGTGTGCATCAGAAATATGTTTATGAATCTTATGTTTTACATGTGAATTTTTTTTACGTATATATGGAATAAAAGATATTTGAAAATGAAAATGTATTTGTGTTTTGAGTCACATATATATATAAATCCCCAAATACATTTGTGGATCTTTTTTGCAAATTTGTGGATCTTTTTTGCACATGTATTCGTTTCTGTGTGCATTTATTACTTATGAGACTGTTCTAGCTCCATATGAGTGAGTGTTTCAGTGAGTGTGTGAGAGAAAGGGAGACGTGTGTGTGTGTCTGTATGTGTGAGAGTGACTGAGTGTGTGTGAGTGAGTGAAAGGGAGACTTGTGTGTGTGTTGTCAGGCGTGTTCGTTTATCCTTAAATATGAGAGAAGCCGATCCAAGGTTTTGGTTCAATCAAGTGTTTTATTAAAAATACAATGAAGAGTTATTCATAGCTATGGACAATTATCACAGTCTATGCTAATTAAGGTAGCAATAGGAAGTAACAATGGCCCCGAACAGCAGGGGTCTGATAATTATAACAGTAGATTTTGTTTATAAAATATTGGAGGGGTTTCAATGCAAATCACTTTGGATCTCCCTTATTGGTCCAGCTGCAGTTCCACACCTCTTGTCACTGAATCCAGGAAGTGACAGGGAAACAGCTCTCCGTCATGCACCTACGCTACTCTGCCGGTTGCTAGGCAACTCTATCCGGCCAGTCTGATGTTGTCTCCTACCCTAGCCTTGAGTAGAAATATGTCAAGCACCAGCCGTCTTGGCTGCACCAACTTAAACATAACAACTCTCTCGTCTCTCTTATCAAGACAGCTGTGAGACAGACCAACAATGTGACGCACGCACATTCTAATTTGTAGATTAAACATTAGGAAAACAAAAAGGTTAATATTGATGATTTGTATAAGGTCTTGTACCTGACTCAAACTGCTCCTACCCCCACCCTCCTTTCATTGGTTTTGAGTTCAGTTTCCATAATCCCCTTCACTCAAAGACCCCCAGAGAAGCCAAGGTTTTAGATTCTCGTGTGTGTGTGTGTGTGTGTGTGTGTGTGTGTGTGTGTGTGTGTGTGTGTGTGTGTGTGTGTGTGTGTGTGTGTGTGTGTGTGTGTGTGTGTGTGTGTGTGTGTGTGTGTGTGTGTGTGTGTGTGTGTGTGTGTGTGTGTGTGTGTGCACGCGCACGCGCGCACGTGCACGCGCGCGTGTGTGTGTGTGCACGCGCACGCGCGCATGTGTGTGCGTGCGCGCGCGCACGCGCGCATGTGTGTGTGTGTGTGTGCGCGCGCATGCGCGCATCTGTGTGTGCGCGCGCGCATGTGTGTGTGTGTGTGCGCGCGCACGCACACACACACACATGCGCGCGTGCACGCGCGTGTGTGTGTGCGCATGTGTTTCAGTCTTTGTATGTGGGATTTGATGAAGAGTGGGCCAAGGTGGGGATGGAGTCAGAGGGCAAAGGAGGTGCAGCTCCCCGTTCTTCAATCTGCACAGGAGGCGAGCAAATACCTGAAAAAGCAGACAAAAAAAGAGAAGGAGCATATAAGTTAGCATTCAGTATAGCATTTGAATGAAAATGGCATGAATTGAAAGCAGTTATAACTGCCACTTACTGTGTGTGAGTGTTGAGTGCAGGATTAAATCCTGATTCTTCGTGCTTTAGCATTGGCAAATGCAGTGATGACATCTTCCATGTCTAGCTTTCTCCTCACATCTTGCTCAATGGATATTACTGCCAGATCTGACAGTCGCTCCTGAGCCATGGTGGACCTCAGATATGTCTTGATTAGTTTCAAGGCAGAAAAATTCTGAAGCGGTTTTCTATTATCTATCATATCACTGTGTGGGGAATTGGCAACTGCAGGCGCCCCTGCTTGATGCTGTGTGAGAAGGGGGAAGGGGAGGGGGAAGGGGGACAGTTCACCTCTGGGTCTCCCAAATGCAGTGATTGTGGGCGGCGACCGGGAGGGGAAATGTGAGACGGAACTAATGTTTTGACGCCGCATCTCTTTAACGGTGGAACTGTAAACAAATCGTTCTTTCGCCGTAGCCAGGGGTCGGCAACCCGCGGCTCTGCGACACACATTAAGATCAGAGCTCGTTCCTGGCAGCTGACAGTATGAGACCCAACAAATTAAGAAGACACTTAGAAACTAGGGCTGGGCAAGTTAACTCGTTTCAATCGAGTTAACTCAAGTGATGAGTTAACTCGATTCATTATTTTATCTCGCATTAACTCAGGTTTGATTATTTATTGTTTTATTGTGAAAGTCAGTCTTTTATTTTGTGAAAGTCTGTTGCTGACTGCTGCAGAACAGGAAAAAAGAAAATAATTGGCGGATAAACAATCGAGTTAACTCATCACTTGAGTTAACTCGATTAAAACAAGTTAACTTGCCCAGCCCTATTAGAAACATAACAATCCAGTCACATGCATGTCCAATGAGAAGTGATTTATTTGAATTATTACAACAAAAAAAAAATCGTAAATACGACGAGGCCCCCTGGCTGCCGAGGCCCTGGGCAACTGCCCGACTTGCCCAATGGGACGCGCCGCCCCTGCTCACATGCTAACCTAAGCTAGCATCCGCTCGAGCAGCGGAGTTAAAACGTCACTTCCTGTCTCTGTCGGCTGCAGTAAAGTGAGCCCTCATGTGAGAAGCCAGCCGCCGCTCGGGTTTTTGCTGCGCGTCTACTTGTGCCTTATACGGTAAAGCGGTATAGATAGTCGGAGCGCCTAAAAAGTACGAAAACACAACTATATTTTAGTTATAGGCTCTCATTTGATAAGTTATTTTGTTATCTTCATGGCTTATCTGTTCATGTAAATTATATATTTTTATAGATTGGGCCACAAGCACAGATTTGCTCTTTAATTTTCTCAGTTATTCTGCAGTAAAAACACACACAACTTTTTCTCAGCATAGTCAGAGACACCACGAACAGGAATCCACTCGAAGTCACCTACAACCGATTAAGGAACATTTTGAATCAGCTTCCAATAGGGTTGGTAATGAATATTCAAATATTCGTCATTAAGAATTTATTCGAATAAAAATTCAAGCCCTAATGAATAATCGTTCTAGTCCAGCAGATTATGAGAACATCTTCCGGTATCTTGCGGACTGACAGTGAATCGACTGCGCACACGTCTTAGCCCAGAACATGTGAATATGTTGATTTTCATGAACAAGAACACACAGATGGGCCTGTGATAGGTAATGTATGCCCAGGCAATCCATGCAGGCAGTTGTTTAATAGCCTGATGTTTGTTAGCCATTTCACAGAGCCTACAGTAGGCTAGACTGTAAGGTAGCTAAAGCCTACATCTCGCTAATAAGTTGCCATGACTGTCAGTTTAAAACAATGATCTAATTTGGCATTAAGCCATGTTTTGTTATTATTCTTGTGTATTTGTGTCCAGTCTGATGACCAGTCAACTTCGCTCAGAGTTTTACGTTAAGTAGCGTAGGCTAAGTTAAAACTCAATTGTCAAATAATTAGGCTGCCGCCAGCGGCGGGAAGCCTGCCGTTTAAAAAGATGGATGTAAGTCATTAGACCGTGTTTTTTTCTTTTTAAAATTATTTTCAAATGTTATTATTAATTATTCATTTTTCAAAGGTCTATGCTGTAGCCAGGCAGTGCTGCGTTGTAATCGCTACCTGTTAAAATCCGTCGGATGGCATAATGGGCTGTGAAAAGTTAAACTTGACTACAAAATGGCGTATTTCCTTAATGAAGCTACTTTTGAGAAATATCAGTCCTGTTGTGTGCGTGTTTAACCTTAATGCGTGTGGGGATGATGGGTGGGGGAAAAAACATGGGGGGGGGGGTCATGAATATTCAAATAATTGTTCAATAACGTTATGAATATCCGAACATGAAAACTCCTGTAAAGTCCCATCCCTAGCCTCCAAATATGGTTATATATGTATACATTGTTTGGTTTTTACAGACTTGCCCTTTTAATTTGCAGTAAATTCATGATAATTGACATGAGCAGATACGCCATGAAGATTTAAAAAAAAAATCCAATAAAATAGTTGTTGTTCGTAATTTTTTGCCGTTTCAACCAACCATTTTGTTTTACCGTAAAGCCACAAGTAGACGCGCAACAAAAACCTGAGGGGCAGCTGGCTTAACACATGACGGCTCACTTTACTGCAGTCGGCTGCTCCACCTCTCACCTGAATAATGAGGAGGATTTGATGCTGTTGTGAACGAGTCTGTGCAGGAAACCTGCTGCTGTGTTGCTCATGTCTGCAGGGTACCCACGGGGTCTTGAAAAGTATTAAAAGTTGATATATTAATTTAGGAAAAATCAAGACCATTTTTCAAATTCAAAACTCTTAAGATGTGTAGCCGATGGTTTTTTCCTCTTATACTGTCAGGCCTCAGCCGAAAAATGCCACGAGAGATGGTTATTGAATCGAGACATCGCACCCGTTATTTTCCTTCACACTTCAAAACTTCTCTCTCGGCAACACCCACTTCCGTTAGAACCCCCCTTCAAAACAAGACTCCCAACCAACACCCTGCTTATAACAGGAACTACACAGGCAACATCAGTCTCAGAGCGCGAGACCGCAGCTCGAGTAACGCATGTCGTTGTTGAATCTTCAATGTAGAGGACGGCTAGCTGCAAATAGTGCGCTATTAATTATTTATATGGCTGCAAAGGAATAGGCAATGGGGAGTGTAAATTCGCAGAATCGTGGTTGGAACACAAGCAGTTCAAGCCCTGATTGAAGCCCGTCGCTGGAAATGACCGGGAGGCTTACTGTTCTGTCTGTGGAAAGAAAGTGAGTGTAGCTTCAATGGGGATCAATGCTCTCGTTGTCCATCGAGCATTCGGCAGCACCTTCCTCGGCTAACGTTGTTACACGATCCAGTACGAGTACGGCAGCTGAAGCTAGTAACGTTACTGCTGGCGTTGCTAACGTTAACTCAGTTGCCGCCGCTTCAACTTCTACAGACGTCAGAGTGACGCTGGGAGCCACACCACCACTGCGCACTGCACAAGTGTTGTGGTGTCTCGACACAACAGTAACACACCACGCACTGAGCTGGTGCAAACTGAAAAGCTGTTGGAAACCAAAGCAACTAAATTAGGGCACATGCCATGAATCATATTTGTAAGGAGTGAGCACTCCCACAGCTCAGGTAGTGTCGTGGTGGCTCTTTTTGAGAAAGTTGTAGCATTATATCAGTGACAATGTTGATCTGATTTGTGTTATTTATGCTGCAAAATTGTTTTATTAGTTAAGGTATTATAAAAGTGTCTATTGCAGAGTTGACTGAACCATTTACTGCTCAGTGTGTCTGTGCAGTGTTTCAAGTAGATCATGACTGCCCTGTTAATTTCAATCTAGCCTCTTAATTTGTCTCTCAAAGTGGACCAGATTGATGCATCTTTACTTTAAAATGTACTATATCCTCTTCCAAGACGGTCCAGGGTCCATCCACCATGATCTCTACAAGTCCCGTCGGAAACACTGTTGTGTGAGTGAGTGAGTGAGAATGGTACTGTTAAAAATAAATTGTGCCTTTTGGCTTAGTAACTCAATTTATTCTTTTGAGCTTTATTCCCTCCCGGCCTATCTGAATTCTGTTGTGTTGATACAGTGCTACATAGAAGTTCTGGCAAACTTCATTTAATTTTGCAATCTCAAAATCAATTGTGTCGCTGATGTAACCGGTTACAGCTCCTAGTGGCGCTGGGGTCTTGAAAAATATTAGAAGTGTCTTGAAAAAGGTTTTGAAAAGTATTAATCTCAGGATTGCTGCATATACCCTGGTCTGAAACAGAAAGTCTGGACACATTTCTCTGAGTTTTACCCACAGGTCTTGTCTGAAAGCATCTTAACCAACTAGCTAACGTCCCCTCGCCCTGTTCTCCTCTGTTAGTGACCTAATTGGTTTATTTGGCCTCAAAAATGAAAAACTTTTTTACCAGAAACCCTTTGTTTTATGCTGCTTCCTTTACGAGCTGCATCGTAACACTAACTGTAAACGACATCAACATATCTACTTCCTGAATGTGATCGTTCAAAAATCACATCAGCCGACATTAAACGACAAAACAAGTTTTTCAAAATATTTCAGGAAACTCTGAAATGATAAACGTGTGTATTTGTGTTTCAGTGTGTCCTGCAGACGTCCAGCAACTGATGGTGATTAAAGAAGAGGTTCCCCCTGAGGAGCAGCAGTGGAGCCCCCTTGTGGACCAGGAGGACCCAGAGCCCCCCCACATTAAAGAGGAATGGGAGGAACCGTGGACCAATCAGGATGGACAGCAGCTTCAAAGACTGGAGGAGGCTGATATCAAGTTCACATTGACTCCTGTCGCTGTGAAGAGTGAAGAAGATGAAGAGAAACTTAAATCGTCAACGCTTCGTCCGAGTGAGAGGAAGAAGAACAGAGTGGACTGTGGAGGACCAGAACCAGCCAGGAACTCAGGTTCTGATGGACGTTCACAACCAGGTCCTGAGGACAAGACTGAAGACTCTTCTGAGACTGAAGTCAGTGAGGATGATTGGATGGAGACCAGGGAACCTCAGACTGGTTTAAATACAAGAAATAACAAACAGCCTCTAAGTGATATGGGATGTAAGACAGAAAAAAAATCGTTTACTTGCTCTGAGTGTGGTAAAAGATTTAGCCAAAGGGGCAGTCTAAATATACATATGAGGATTCATACAGGAGAGAAGCCGTTTAGTTGCTCTGAGTGTGGTAAAAGATTTAGCCAAAGGGGCAATCTAAATAAACATATGAGGAGTCATACAGGAGAGAAACCGTTTAGTTGCTCTGAGTGTGGTGAAATATTTTACCATAGGAGCAATCTAACTAAACATATGAGGATTCATACAGGAGAGAAGCCGTTTAGTTGCTCTGAGTGTGGTAAAAGATTTAGCGAAAGGGGCTATCTAAATAAACATATGAGGAGTCATACAGGAGAGAAACCGTTGAGTTGCTCTGAGTGTGGTGAAAAATTTTACCATAGGAGCATTCTAACTAACCATATGAGGATTCATACAGGAGAGAAGCCGTTTAGTTGCTCTGAGTGTGGTAAAAGATTTAGCGAAAGGGGCAATCTAAATAAACATATGAGGACTCATACAGGAGAGAAACCGTTTAGTTGCTCTGAGTGTGGTGAAATATTTTACCATAGGAGCAATCTAACTAAACATATGAGGATTCATACAGGAGAGAAGCCGTTTAGTTGCTCTGAGTGTGGTAAAAGATTTAGCGAAAGGGGCTATCTAAATAAACATATGAGGAGTCATACAGGAGAGAAACCGTTGAGTTGCTCTGAGTGTGGTGAAAAATTTTACCATAGGAGCATTCTAACTAACCATATGAGGATTCATACAGGAGAGAAGCCGTTTAGTTGCTCTGAGTGTGGTAAAAGATTTAGCGAAAGGGGCAATCTAAATAAACATATGAGGACTCATACAGGAGAGAAACCGTTTAGTTGCTCTGAGTGTGGTAAAAGATTTAGCCAAACGAGCGATCTAAATGTACATATGAGGATTCATACTGGAGAGAAGCCGTTTAGTTGCTCTGAGTGTGGTAGAAGATTTAACCAAAGGGGCAGTCTAAATACACATATGAGGATTCATACAGGAGAGAAGCCGTTTAGTTAATCGGAGTGTGGTAAAAGATTTAAGATTCAGTCCTATTGTACAAGACGTGAGGATTAATAAAGGAGAGAAGTGATTCAGTTGCAACCTTTTGCAAAAAATAGTCTTATTAGGATTTATCAGCAGATGTTCATATTATACATATTCATAACTCACTGTTTTAAATAGACTATTAACATTTTTTATGTTCCTAGAAAATATAACGCATTGAATTACACAAAAGATTTGTGTTTATATGTCTTGTTTTTACTGATTTCTACTAGAGCTGTCAAACGATTAAAATATTTAATCGCGTTTAAGTCATAGTTAACTCGTGATTAATCGCAGATTTGTATCTATTCTAAATGTCCCTTCATTTATTTTTTTCCATAATTTTACTTGTTTTAATGCTCTTATCAGCAAAGTGGATTGGCTTGCTTTATGCAAATGTTTTATTTTTTTGAAAAACAACATTGCCAAACAGGGCGGTACAAAGTAAACAAGGACTCATCCTATAGTGCAGTTAAAACATGGCTTAATATTAAAAAAAATTCAAGTTTGCTGTGAACATAGCAGTCAGGCCTCTTATTTCAGAAACAATGAACCATAACAGTTAGGTTACCAATAAAAGGTAAGCCTACTACTTCTTTGCTTTCAGCCAGCTACTCAAACAGACAAGCAACAAAATAACAAACAAACAAAATACAGAGGCAAGTGTAGGCCTACTTTGAAATAAATTTAACACAGAACTTTGTAGGGCTATTTGAGTCCTCCCCTTATTTGTGGAAAATGTATGAAATAAGAAGTACCCTATTTTGAAATAAATAAAAACATATAGCTGCAGCCTAATAGTGAAACGGACTGGGTTTATGTTTATGTTTGGTTTTGACATATGTTCAGTAAAACACTGTGTTGAAGGAGCGTTCTGATATCCTGAGGGTCAGTGAAGGGGTCGGGGTGGGACATGTGACTGTTTGGACCAATAGGATGGGGTTGTTTTTGGATCGGGGATCAATGAGGAAGTGAAGTGTTGTTGATATGTGCGAGTGACGGAGTAAGAGCGAGAAGTGCAGATGTTCGTGTAGAGGAAAATACAAGTTACTAAACCACGAAGAAGTTCCGTGTCCTGTGTAAGCGGGGACGCTACAATAGCTTAAAAATATATTTGACGGCGTTAAAATGGGTTTGCATTAACGCCGTTAATAACGCGTTAAACTGACAGCCCTAATTTCTACATAATTTATCTATTTTTCATAATGTCCTTCATGTCATTTCAAGGTTAAAGTGTGTTCCTTGCACAGAATGAATGTGTGTTCTATACTAGTTCATATAATTAATATATGTTGGTATCTTGGTTTGTGAGATTCAATGACAGTGTGTGTTCTCCTTTATGTATTGAATGTGTTTCCAAGATTAAAAGTCTAAAAAAAGATAATGGCATCGTCGCCCTCCTCCTCTTTGTTTCTGTACGAACGGAGGCTGCACTGGCTACAGTTGAATTGTCTCATCACCAGACAAATTAATCAGCTTCTCACAGTCAGACATGTTTGTTTACGTTTGACGTGAAGTCGGAACTTGGCAATTTCAGGTCAGAATATCTGACATACGAGTCGTCTGGAACGCAGCATTACACTCACACACACGGGCGTGAAGCAGCGACGACGGAGGAGCCCTCGTTAACATGAATAACGGTAAATGTCAAACAGCAGGATTGTTAAATTCAGAGACAGCTGTGATGTCCCCAATCTATAAAATTTGAAGATAATTATTTGTATATGTTTGTGCTGGGATGGTTTGGTTCTGTCGGTCAATCTGTGTGATACTTGACTCAGTAGATCACAGACCTATATAAAACAATATAGATCATAGGGCAGTGATTCAAAACAAACATATATAATCTAATGAGCAATTAGGGAAGGATCGACAGCACGTGACGGACGCAGGAAGTGAAGCGTTTGTCCTCACCGCAGTGTGCAAAACGCACGCCACACTTCAAACTGCATGTGCTCGGGCTCGTTCAGTGCTGCTTTGCAGTCCTAGAAATTGTAGAAATGTAATTTTAATGTTTAATTGTTTATTGTTTTCATCTCAATTTGAAGATGATCTCATGTAAGCCCAGGTACAAGTACCCCAAAGTAAAAATGTTGAATATGGCCAAAATGGCCACTAAATGCAAAATGGCGGCCTTCCTGTTGTGTTTTTCATGATGCCTCTTGAGACTTTTTTGTTTTCCTGTTCATGATAGCTCGGTCACCGTGAACGCGTTCCAGGGGTCTCGTTATAAATACGATTTTTTGTTCACGAAATTTGAAATAAGTATTTCCTTGGTGCCGTCTAGTGTGTTTTGTTAGTGTGGTGGGAATTTGTATTTAATTCCCTGTAGAGGAAATAAACCATCAGACTGAGAGATCAATTTAATCATATCAAAGTATTTAATTAATGTTCAAGAAACAATTTACAGAGAGTAGATTTGAACACAAACAGAGTTACTAAGCAAACACTTGGCCAAGCCGGACAGAATTCTCAAATACCACTGCAGGTATCAAGGATCTGACAAATGGCAGGTGGTATGTGCCAGCTTTTATGCACAGCTCAAGGGTTCCACGTCATCCTCCGATATCATGCAGGCAGTACGAGTCCAGTGGTCGGACTTAGAAAGAGAAGGGGCAAAATGCCCCCCTCTCTCCTGAGTGTATATAGACACTGGGCAGCAGGGCTGGACTGGGAGAACAAAACGGCCCGGGCATTTTTTGGCTCAGACCGGCCCACATAATTAGCCGAGCACATCTGCCATTAAATTGACGTAACTTATGTCTTTTAAATGTCTTAAAGTAGCTCATATTAAAAGTACTTAAGTATCAAAAGTATCTGGTGTTGAAATGTACTTAAGTATCAAAAGTACAAGAACAAAAATTAAAAATGCAAAGTGCTTTTTATAGTAGGTCTATACAGACACAAAACAACCCAAAATGTTTCTCCTCAAGATTTATCTCAACTGACTGAAAAATTACAACAACAATATGAATATAATGTATAATTTTACCAATTTTGAACCCTAGATGCTGAGGTTCAAATAGTAATGGACCAGTGCATCTGAACTTCTAATTAACTATAAACAAGTGCCTCTTGTGTCTGCCCAAGAACATTAATAAACCACAGTATAACCACTATACTATAGGCACACAAAATAAGACACTATCTCTTATCCTATTCTAGAGGAAGTAAAAGTCGGAACAAGATTTCTGAAGGTGAACCTGCGGCGGGATAGACCAACCTCTCGCGCTGCACCCCCCCCCCAACGGCAAACACGCCACCGGACCTGCACATCTCAGGAGGGAGGGGGCAGCGAGTGAGAGAGAGAGAGAGAGAGAGAGAGAGAGAGAGAGAGAGAGAGAGAGAGAGAGAGAGAGAGAGAGAGAGAGAGAGAGAGAGAGAGAGAGAGAGAGAGAGAGAGAGAGAGAGAGAGAGAGAGAGGGGTGCGCCGTGGGTAGAGGCGTGCGACGCCAACCTCCGCTGCTCAAGTAACGAGCCAGTTTTGAGAATGTATTGAAAATTGAAAATGCGCGCTCACATGTCTGCCTCCACTCGCTCATCATTGTCGAGTCCTCCTCGCTCGTCTCCCGGCGCACCTGCTGCTGCTGGGCTGGTGAACCCGGCACCACATAGGTCCGTCAGTTTGGCACATTTAGCAGCCTCCACCTCCAGAGACTTCAGCTTTTTTTCCCGATGCTTCTCAGCGCCACCCGGGCGTTTTTTTACTCTTATTATCCATTAAGTTAAGTTTCTGTCTCAGCAGCAGCCAGTCCCGCGACTCCCCCCGCCAATGCCATGAGGTCCCGCCCCCGGTTTGTGTTGTGATTGACAGCACTGTTAGGGCTCTCTGAGCCTGTCAGCCCATGATTGATTGACAATGACAAACAATAGACCAATAATATGTGTCGATGCTGGCAACACACTGCCAGCCCTCTGTAGCCAATTGGCCGGCCCAATTGGAGGGAATTTAGAGAGGAAGAAGAGAGAAAAAAAAAAACAACAACATAGCGGACCAGACCGGCCCACATTGGGTCAACGGCCCACCGGGATTATGCCCGGTATGCCAGATGGCCAGTCCACCCCTGCTGGGCAGAACATCAAATAGTCACAAGGACGTTTAGGTTCAAACTAACTTACATTTCCTGATATCAGGCAGATGCAAACATTAAGTAGAATTTATCTAATTATGTTTTTTCAGGTCAATCCAACTGAACTTTGAGCATAGCTGTCAGGACAGGAGGATCTGTTACATTTCAGAAGAGCACAGTTAGATTGAATAATTTCCATGACAGTTAGGCACAGCTTCAAGAAGAGTAAAGCTCAGCACAGTGTTCCTTTGTTGCTGAAACAATGTGTTCCCTTAATTTGTAGTTGCAACTCTAGCAGAATGATAATAATGATGAAATATCTTATTTTCAGGACATCTATGAAAAGAAACTGAGCAGTGGTGGTGTCTGTTTAACTGAGGATTATGTATCAGTGGTCACATCAGGTTTGATTGTCTTATTTATTTTAATATTTTTCTTTTTCTGGGATTAATAAAAAACATAAATGCTTCTTTTAATATGTTCTCAGAGTCAACGGAAAGTCAATGAGCTGTCTCACTCCACAGCACCATAGTGCTAATTGCCCTTCTCCCTTCTCTTGTTTATTAAAGTACAGTTTGCCTTTCCTCCACTCACACAAAAATTCATACGGTGCAACTATGTGCAGCACTTTCTCTATCACACATCATTTACACACTGCAATGCAAAGTCGTCAGAGGCAATTTGGAGTACAGTGTCTTGCCAAAAGACACTTCAGCACATGGAATAGAGGCGCCAGGGATCGAACCACAAACCCTCTCGTTCGTGGATGACTTCCTCAGCCATAGCCATCCAAGTGGTCATGGTCAATGGACCTATTGTCCAGATCAGGGGTGTCTTTTCAAATCTTTTTTTTTTTTTTTTAATATGAAATAAAAAAAAAAAAAAAAGTCAAACCTCCAACCAAGTTGAAAATAACGTACAATGAAGCCTGTGTTGCTCTTGGGTTCACAGTGATGAAGGAGGACATGAGGAGAGACTAGTGTATATTTTAGGTCTGAAAACTCTCGCAGCTGACAGTATGAGACCCAACATATTAAGAAGACACTTAGAAACATTACACCCCAGTCACATGCATGTGTTATTTTTGGTTGAACTTCATTAGATTAGATTAGATTAGATTTCTTTATTTATCCACACAACGGGGAAATTCACTTGTTACAGCAAAAAGAGAAAAACAGAATTTAAATAACAGTGCCGAAGCAACAATAAAAAAGAAAGATCAAAATATATACACTACTAAACTACACATAATGAGAGTAAAAATATACAGAAAACAAAAACAACCTGCAAAACAGACACTGTGCAAAAGCAGGTACTGGGGAGAAAGTGGAGTGATGTAAGTGTTATTGTAATGAAAACAAAAGTATTATAAGTAATATTGCAACAGTAGTGACCATGATACAGAAAAAATAATTAAAAGTAAGTGACCATAATATAAATAATACTACAAGATAGTATAAAGGAAAATATAAATATTGCAATGTAACCATTATAAGTGACCATGATATAAATATAGATGTAAAGTGTTGAATATTATTGTGCATAGTAGTGATCTGAGTAAAAAAATAAAAAATAAATAAGAAAAATAAAAATACAAATACAGCTATGGTGAGAGGTTGAGTGGAGATAAAGATAATAGACAGGGACTACAACATTATCAGGTGGTGCTGGTGTTGTAGAGCCTGACTGCAGCCGGGATGAAGGACCTGCGGAACCTCTCCTTCTTACACCGTGGGTGTAACAGTCTGCTGCTGAAGGAGCTGCTCAGGGACCCCACATTGTCATGTAGGGGGTGAGAGGTGTTGCCCATGATGGACGCCAGCTTGGCTAACATCCTTCTGTCCCCCACTTCCTCAATGGAGTCCAGAGGACAGTCCAGGACAGAGCTCGCTCTTCTTATCAGTCTGTTGAGCCTGCTCCTGTCTCTGTCCGTGCTACCCCCCCTCCAGCAGACCACAGCGTAGAAGATTGCTGAAGCCACCACAGAGTCATAAAAAGTCCTGAGGAGAGCCCTGCACACTCCGAAGGACCTCAGCCTCCTCAGCAGGTGGAGGCGGCTCTGGCCCTTCTTATAGAGGGCATGTGTGTTGTCGGACCAGTCCAGTTTGTTGTTGAGGTGAACACCCAGGAATTTGTAGTTCTCCACCACCTCTATGTCCAATCCCTGGATGTTCACTGGTGTTAAGTTGGATGCTTTTTTCCGGAAGTTCACGATCATCTCCTTCGTCTTGCTGGTGTTCAGCTGAAGCTGGTTGAGCTCACTCCAGCTGACGAAGTCTGTGATGACTGCCCTGTACTCCAGGTCATTCCCCTCAGGAACACATCCAACGATGGCTGTGTCATCTGAGAACTTCTGGATGTGGCAGTGGGTGGTGTTGTGGGTGAAGTCGGAGGTGTAGAGGGTGAAGAGGAAAGGGGAGAGCACCGTACCCTGAGGGGCACCTGTGCTGCAGAGCACCACGTCAGACACACAGTGATGGAGCCTCACATACTGTGGTCTCTTGGTGAGGTAATCCGTTGTCCATGCAGCCAGGTGTTGGTCCACTCCCACGTTCTCCATCTTCACTTTGAGCAGTGAAGGCTGGATGGTGTTGAATGCACTTGAGAAGTCAAAAAACATGACCCTCACAGTGTTCCTGCTGTCCTCCAGGTGTAGCAGGGATCTGTGCAGCAGGTAGGTAACTGAGTCATCCACCCCAATCCCAGGCTGGTAAGCAAACTGCAGGGGGTCCAGCTGTGTGCCCACCAGCAGTCGTAGGTGTCTCAGGATAATCCTCTCCATCGTCTTCATCAGGTGAGAAGTCAGGGCAACTGGCCTGAAGTGGTTAGGCTCCTTGGGGCGCGGCGTCTTCGGCACCGGGACCACACAGGAGGTCTTCCACAGGGCTGGGACTTTCTCCAGGCTCAAGCTTAGGTTGAACAAATGCCTGATCACACCACAGAGCTGGTCAGCACGGTCCTTGAGCAGTCTTGGGCTGATACCATCCGGGCCCGGGGCCTTCCTTGCCTTGATCTTCTTGAGTTGGCTTCTCACCTGATCATCTGTTATAGAGAGGGGGGTGGAGGATGACTGGGGTGGGGGTGTGGGGGTGAGGAGTGGTGAGAGTCTCAAGGGGGGATGATGATCTGGAGATGGGGTGGGGGTTGGCTGGTGGGGGTCAGGTGTCGAAGGTGGCAGGCTGAGGAGGGGAGGGGGAGGGGGGGCTGGCCAGGAGAGGTGTGAAGAGGGGGCAGGGGGGGGGGAATCAAATCTATTGAAGAACAGATTCAGTTCATCTGCCCAGTCCTTGTCCCCGCTGGGTTGTTGTCTTCCCACACCTTTTCCGTGGCCTGCAATGGTCTGCAGCCCTCTCCAAACGTCCCTGGCGTTGTTCTGCTCCAGCCGCTTCTCCAGTTTCTTCCTGTAGCTGTCCTTCCCCTTCCTGATCATCAGCCGGAGTTCCTTCTGGACTCTGCGCAGCTCCTCTTTGTCCCCCGATCTGTAGACCCTCTTCTTCTCGTTCAGCAGGGCCTTTATCTCGGGGGTCACCCAGGGTTTGTTGTTGGGAAAACACCGTACCAGCTTGGAGGGCACAGTGTTCTCCTCGCAGAAGTTAATATAATCCGTGATGCAGTGGGTCATGCTGTCAATGTCAGTGCCACGGGGGCTGCAGAGTGCCTCCCAGTCTGTAGTCTCGAAGCAGTCTCTGAGCCTGGCACTGGTCTCCTCAGACCACTCCTTAACAGTCCTCTTCACAGGTCGTTGTTTATTCACCACAGGGGTGTAGTCCGTGACGAGGTGAACGAGGTTGTGATCCGAGCGACCAAGCGGGGGGAGGGAGGATGAGGTGTATGCATCCTTGATGTTTGCATACATTAGGTCCAAAGTTTTATTGTCTCTAGTGTGGCAGTTCACGTACTGGGTGAAGGTGGGAAGAGCAGAGGACAGAGGGGCATGGTTGAAGTCACCGGAGATGAGGAGGAGGGCTTGGGGGTGCTGGCTTTGAAGATGCGAGATAACTGTGTGGATCCGATCTGAAGCTACAGCAGCGACCGCCGAGGGGGGGATGTACACAGTCACAACAATAACATGTGAAAACTCCCTCGGGAGATAGTATGGCCGCATGCTGACCGCTAACAGCTCCAAATCTCTGGTGCAGAGCATCTCCTTGACGCTGGTGTGTGCCGGGTGGCACCATCTATCGTTAACCAACACAGCGATCCCACCTCCTTTCTTCTCATCGTCGTTGTAACAAAGTGATTCTAATTTAATTTATTTTTTCTCTATTTTTGAAAAAGTAGCCTACAGATTGATGGAGGAATGTAGTGATAAATGTCACCAAAAGTACTTATAAATAAAGTTGAATTTAAGCAAAGTTGCAACAGATTAACAAAAAAATAAAGCCTGTTTCAATATATCTGTTTCCTTCCATCATTTTTGTGGAAATCGTTGTTAATGATTATTGCGAGAAATAATTAAAATTGATGTGATCAGACATTCTCTTGACATATATTATTATTATTATTAAAATGTGATCTTTGCAACTTTGTTAGTCAGGAAGTTTGTATCAAACAAGTAGCCCTTCGTACTACTCAGTACCTTCAAAGTAGCTCTCAGTTTCAAAAAGGTTGGTGACCCCTGCCATAGACCATCGGTTCCCACACTGGAGTACGGGGTACGCAAAGTGGTTCAGGGGGTACGCAGTGGTGTGCACGGAGCCCCGGGGGGCTGGAATCCCACCACAGCCGGTGTGCGCCGGCCCTCACCTTTCAATTTCAATGCGTGCTATAGACTCCTAGGTCCGTGTTCCAAGAAGGGTCCGACACGATGTATTACAGGGCGGAGGGGCGTGGTGGCGGCGGTGAAAAAAACGGGGGGGTACGAGGCTATTATGCTATGATTTTACATGCCTGGCCCACTTGAGATCAAAGTGGGCACTATGTGGCCCCATACCTAAAATGAGTTTGACACCCCTGGTCCAGATCAAACACGGGCGAGGGAAGACATGTGGTCCACAGTGACGTTGACTGTGAGTTAAGAAATTCCAAAATTCAAGCAACTTGCTCTGGTCAGTCTCTGCTCTCAGGCCTCAGGCACTCTGGTGTGGAACAGAGCAGGGTCAACCCCAAAATTCTGAGGACGGCTTCCATGGTTGGTTGCGAGCCATCCTACATTTTTAAGTGTAATGGACACTTGGAAGGGAGAATAAAAAGTCATGTAAATGTGGCTGGTTACATTCAAACAATCTATCTAGTTTAAAAACTCATTACAGATTATACCCTCATTATTATCCTCCATTACACTGTTCATTTCGGAACTGTTAGAGTTTTTATTGTCAGTTGTTTCATAAAGTTTTGATCGCTGGTGACTTTAACAACAATTGCATCACATACATGAAAGCTTTACAGAACTATTTAAAACGAAGGACTACTTTAGAAAACGTATTAAGGTTCAAATTGTCCACATCCTGGGCTGGAAATCAAACAATTCACACAAACTTCTGGGTTTAGCTTTTCGTCCTTATTTGCTTGTCCAAAGTTACGATGTTGAGAAACAAGATGTTTTCCTAAAAGTCAAAGTCACCTCTTTGTTCTCTCACTGAATACTTTCTCTCTGAGTTTTAAGCGGAACCATTGAGTCAGAGTGAAGACCACAAATACACAGTTGTGCAGTCAGTTTAGTTTAATTGTGTAAGAAGTAGGTACAATGTACAAAGTACAATGAAAAATAGTGCTTGTTGAAAAGTCCCCACAGTATGTCTCATGTGCTTCATAATAATGTTATTTTTATCATTATAATAGTCATTAGTGTTCCACGTTCAGCGTGTGTCAGCAGAACTACATTACACTGAAACCATAAATGAGATGAGTGAGGAGAGAGAGGCAGCCCACACACGCATGAACGCACACACATACACACACACGCACACTGAGGCAGACATTTTGCTAAATGCAGCAGTGGAGGCAGATTGATGTTTTACAAATGCATGTACAATAGAACAGTGAGAGGTTTTTCGGTGCACACAGTATTAAGGACATATGATTGTTTTGGAGAGCAGATGTGGCCTGGTGGGTTTGCATTGCCATAACAATAGCCACAGTTTGCATCAGACTAAAAAAAGCTTGCAGCTTACATTCTACAGGATCAAAGCAGCCTTGCAGCTTGTCATCAGGTTAAAGTTATTCAACTAGTCTCTGCATTTCAAAAAATGATCTGAATAAATAAGACACCTGGCAGCATCTGCACAGTGTAAAAACATGTTTTGGTTTAAATAAGACCCCCCCAGTAGCTTTAACAGCTGAGTTACACATTTAAATAACATTTACATTAATATCGCGAGAATGCCTCGGTCATTTCCTATCCACTAACAAGTACACAAATATTACAGGAGAATAGACGACAAACAGATGCTTTCAAACGCTGCACAGTGGCACATTAACACAGAGGATGGCAGTGCTTTGAGTCTAATAAGCGCTTCAAAGAACAACAAAATCAGCAGAATCTGATGCAAGGAACTGGCTTCAAATACAATAATGCCCGAAGATGAGGAACTGTCCCTCTTGTCTGACCCGTGGCGCTGAGGCTCGGTCAGGCTTCGTTCACTTCCACAGCTTTGTCCCGCAGCTCGTGGAGAATGGGAGTCAGGATTGCTTTAAGTGTCGTGTATAAAGACTCGTTCTTCTCTGAGGCAGGGTCAATCTGGAGATCAATAAACAAACGCATTCAAGCAATGCAAATATGCATCTTAAGATATTCACTATACAGCATCTAGTGAAAGTCACCTTGGTAAACACTTTGATTGTTTGCTTGAGGAAACTGGTCTCCACCTCCTCAGGCATTGGCAGGAGATGAGCAGCACAGTTGAGGATGCAGAGTAAAGTGAGCCGGTGACCCTGTCAGTGAAGCATGTTTCAGACAGTCAGATCACATGGAAACATTTCACTTTAACATTTAAAACATTTTCACTTTAACATTTTACAAGAATTAACAGTAACGGACCAGTTTTCATAGTCCATTATAAATTATGGCAGCATCATTCAGCATATTATATTTCTTTTCTTGGCAAATGTAAGAGCTGACTACAGACCATCAGACCATATTTAATACTGTTGACTTGTGTACATTTATAAAGACAGGTAAATGTAAAAAAATGGACCTGTGCATTCTTATGTCTCCACAAAGCTTAAGAGCGGAGTGAAAACACTTTGTATTTTGTATCACTGGCTGAAATATGTTCAGAGGTCAAGGCTGTTTTTTCTGTGATTATATGAATGGCAGCAGATTCATGTGGTTGTGGAGTATTGTGGGAACACAACTGTATCTCATCTGTGGTTACACAACAAAATCCATTTGGTTAAGATTAAAGACAGAAGGTGGTTTCGGTTAATAGAAATAACAAAGCTGCTCTCATGTGCATGTTTTAAACATTTAGATTTCAGCACAAGCATTGGGGGGAATAACTGATATTCGCTCTACATTCCCATTTCCCAAACTATAAACTTCAGAAGATTACTTTTCATTATTTTGCAGTTTTATACAATAATACAAGTGAAATTATATTCCAAGCCCCACAAATTAGACTGTTCTGAAGATATATAAATATATAAATAACACTAAATCTAGTATTTCAAGATTCAAGATTCAAGATGTTTTATTGTCAAATGAACAGAGATAACATGAAGTAGTCACTGTCAATGAAATGCTTGGGTCACACACTCTCTTTAAGCAATGCTCAGTAATTTCAACCCAAAAAAATAAAATAAAAATAGAAATAGTATAAAATTGATCAATATGCTCAGATGTTCAATATGCTGCTACATGACAAAATACACTAAAAATATCTTTGACATCATTGTGTTCTATTAGCATGCTGCCCAGTGGATTTCAGCCCTTTTCCATTCTCCTCCTCTCTGTACTCATACATACAGTCAGTATTTTATATATATATATATATTTATTTCCCAATAGAGCTGTTCTCATGTACGTGGTCTTGTGTGGGAAAAGTGACTGAAACATTGCCTGTTATGACTTTTACAAAACCTTCTACAACTTTGCCAACTCTGTTCTGAACTGGTGTCTCGTTGATTACATCATTGTTCTGTCAGTATGAACCAACTTTAAAGAATTAACAATTAAAACCCGACCTATAACATTTAGCAAAAATAATCAGGATTATAATTTTTTTTTACCGCAATGAAGTTTTGCAACAGTGAGTTATCCAGCTGGCTGAAGCTTCAGTTTGTCAGGTGAGTGTTGTCAGTGTTTGCTTGTGACAGTGATGCTGTACCTTTTCCAGAGAGTCAAGGGCGTTCTGTGGGTTTACCGTCTTCCCACTCAGAGCTGTTATATCCTCACTGCTGATGACTGGATCCTTGAGCTCCTCCAGCCACGACCACATCAGACCGGAGAGGACCAGAGGCTCTGTCTCCATGCACAGCCTCTCCCATGCCCCCTCTCTGGAGTTCAGCTCTGTCTGCAGGTCGCCGGAGAGAGCAGTGTGACAATGGGCTGACTCAAAGAATACGGCTTTTAATCACGGACAACATACAATCATTGTAGTCCTGAGAAGGGCTGGGCAATTAACCAAAAATGTATTGAAACCGACATTTATAACTTCGAACCGACTTAATCTTGCTAGTGTCAGTTAATTCAGTGAATACTTTGCCCGATGCATGCATTCACACACGGTCGGTCTCCACTTGGTTAGTTTTGCAGGGGTGGCACATGTACCTTGTACTGTGCAGTGTTACCCTACTGCATGTCCTCCTTCCTCCCTCCACTGATCTGCACTCACTTTATCTTAACAATACACACCATCACTAAACAGAAGTCATTAGGACACACGTAAATAATATAATCGCTCATTAGTCGTAATCAAGTTCTGAGTTTAATTTTTATTTAAAATAGTCCAACATTAAATATAAGCTCTGAATTTATGTTGTATAGCATAAACTTGGTACTGATCACTCCATCATACTGAACATTCAACTTGTTCGTTCCTGGTGGTCGGTTTTTTCTTTGGCTTTACTGTTTATTGTTATTTTTCGGTGCAGCCTGTGGCTCCCTCTCTCTGACAGTGTAAGACACCATAAAGCATTTAAGCTTTGGGACTGACAGTGACAGAGGAGTGTGAGGATGTTTTACTCTACAGAGTGAAAGTAGGTGAGAGAAGTGGAGTAAATTATCTACTTGGTCGGGAATCGAACCGGGACCACCTGCTTAAGGCGTACGTGGCCATGTGTTATGCATCCTAACCTTTCAGCTTATCAAGAGTAAATGAACACTGACTTTTACCAGGACTTCCTAGAACTTAAAATGTCCTACTGATGTTATACATCAATGACCTGGACCAGATAAGTAGCAGGAAATGAATAGTTAAATTGATATTTTATCTTAAAATTTAACTGAAATTGAGACTTAACAATAATGAGTTCCTACTGGAGCTAGCAGTAGTTTCCAAAGGATTTGACTGGAATTGCCTGCTCAACCAGACTCCATTGTTAATTCTCACCATCCTGCAACCAATGTTGTAAATACTCAAATCTTTCTGATGTTCTCCGTTACACTTGGCATCTATTGCACTTCTGTCCATCCTGGGAGAGGGATCCCTCACATGTGGCTCTCTGAGGTTTCTACGTTCTAAATTAAATCAAGTCTCAGCTTCTAAGAGGCTTTAATGTATTTTTTGATTGATGTAAATTCAGTGCTTTTTTGAAGACTTTAAGACCTTCATATATCCTCTCTTGAGAAATCTGCATCACATATCTCATGAGCACTGAGTGGTTTACAGAGTGAGATGGAGTCTTCTCAGTGCCTCAATATTGTGCAGCAATCAATGGAGGACCAATACTGTGGTCATACCCTCAAACTGCAGACAGGTAGATTGGCATCATACCACTAAACAACACTTTCCAGTCAAGCAGTACAGTAAAGTGTTCTACTGCTTGATATTACTGTGTTTGCATGTTATGGAGGAGCCTACCTGCCACTGTGAGACCTTCGAGGTAAGATCTTTGTCCATCACGTGCATGGCCAGGACTTTGGCCACCAGCAGGCGTCTGCTCTCTGGAGCCAGCTCAGACTGGAGGGTGGTGAAGGGACCCTCTGTGACAATCGCTTTCTCTGCTCCGCCTTCCAATGTGTCCACATCTGGCTCCTCCTCACTGGTTCCACCTCTGTTTTGGGTTGATAAGGCTGGAAGTGTGGCGTTACACTGGGATTTTCTTTCCTGCTCTACAAGATCTAAAGACAAACTCTGAAGCCCCTTATGTAACTGCTTATTTAAAAAGGGAGACCAAGTGTCTTGCCTTGCTTCTGTATTTGGGTCCTGAAAGCTGATAATGTCCTGAGGATAGAGTTTACACATTCTAGAATGTTTAATGGCTGCAAGGTTGCTGTGAGACAAGGAATGTTTGAGCAGGTAGTTGAATGGACTGATGTTCTTCAGATTTCCTAAATTGTGCTGCTGTGGTGCGAGTTTGTGAAGGACACTATCACTGTAGCTGAGTCTCCTGCTGTCAAACAAAGATCTTAGAGGGCTTTCTACATGCTGCTGCCTCCACAGAGGGTCCAGGTCACTCTCACTGGTGAGGGGCTGATCATGTGAGGATCTGGACACCAGAGCTGGTGAGCTTGGAGGATAAGATAAACAAGGTGGGACAGGAATCCCCTTCCCTCTCATCTCCTTCCCCAGCTGCTGAAGGGCCTGCTGGGACACAGTCTTCTCCACCTCTGCTGTGAGGTCGGGGATCTCCAGCCACCTCTGCTCGATCACTGTTTGTCTGTTGGCCGCAATGTCGAGGAGGAGCCTGCACACCACCTGGACAATTTTTGGCACGTTCTTCATCTGCCGAGCCTCATAGCCGTGCAGCAGGTGGCTCTGCCTGGTGAGGTACTGGGACAAGGTGACGGCGCTGGCTCTGGGTTCTGCACAGGAGAAGATGCTTCGGAGGGGAACCAGGAACTGGGCAAACTCCCTGACACACAGCAGCTGCCCTCTGGTCTGGATGGAGTTGGGTCTCTTGGCTCGCATAAACAGGATGGCTTGGTCAGCACTCATCCGAGATGTGAAGACCAAGTAACAGGCCAACAGCACACCTATACAAGGACAAATAAACTAGAATTACAACCCCACCAACCAGTTAAGTTGCAGTTTCTGTCCACACTCATTATGTAGGGAAGACTTGTGAATAAAAGACATTAATTGTATTTTGCCATAAGTGTATTGAATTCTTCAATTACAACTTAAAACATGTGTAGTGAGATCACATTGGCCTTTGACCCCCTTATTCTAATCACCTCATATTCCTTTATGCCTATAATTCATTATAATTGATTATATTATCAGCGTTTCCCACATAATCCATTAATCTATGTAGCGAGGGTGCACATACATATACACTTACATCCCTCTCACTTGCAGTAGATTCCTGACTAAAGAGTGAGTGATCTCTAACGAGCAAAACACCAACTTAGAGATCTCTATCTAGATCTATCTGTTATTATGAGAAGTGTAAAACACATGAACACGTAATGCTCAGGCCACAGCTGTCACCTGCACAGACGCATTCAAAATACAAAACTGATATTTGAATCAGCATACATGAGGATTTGACTGCTGGTGCTACGAACCTGTTCTTCCAAGACCAGCATGGCAGTGAACTGCCATTTTCCCTTCTTGTACGGCAAATGACATGACTTTCACCATGTCAAGGATCGTAGTCAGAGACGCCACGCCATAGTCCTTCCAGCCAAAGTTGTAGTAATAGACTGAAATACACAACAGATAATTTAGTTTAGAATACAAAGCATTACTGTATCTGTTAAAGTGAAAGCCTTTTGTCCTTCAGATATAAACTATTTTAAATGAAAGATGACTCATCGTAACATTGCAATCATACACTGTTGGACTCCTGATGGACAGTTCAAAATTAGGATTATAATTGAAGCAGCAGGAACAGAGATCAACTATTTAATTCCGTAAATTCTTCTTTCTTGACAAAACCAGGTGCCTACATTACCCACAAAGCCACCTGATGCTTACGCTGGTGAGATTGCAGGTTTTTCTTCTTCTCTAGTGACATCATTTTAGGGTGTTTGTAAGATTTCCCACAGCTCATTCACAGGAGACAAAAGGCTTCATCCACCTCCTTCCACATATATGAATGTATATACAGTAGATCGGATATGAGAATAAAATAGGCTCTTTTGACGTTGTTCCTGATTTATTAAATTAATTTTAACTTCTTTGATTAGTTGGTATCTGAGGTAATACATGTTAAACTGAATTAACCCTGTGCTGCTGCAGCCTTTAAGTTCATCCGACAGCATTCAGTTCAGATTTATGTGACTTTCACATAAAATGACTCCGTTGATAATTAAGACAAACACGTTCGATTTCTATCACATTTTCAAAAAGACTGAGGTGAGCTCTACATTTGTCTGATCATAGAACTGAAGAGTGAAGAATTGTGTGTGATAAAGTAACAAGCCAGTGTTTATAGTGCACTCCTGACTGTTTGTGTCAAAGAAAAGACAACACCGTGCAAAAAGCAGCTGATGATGAGGTGGAATCTCCAGAGAGCTTGTTAGGAAGGAATTTAGATTGCAGCTCTCCACAGACCACACAGACGTGGAATCTGTCAGTAATTACTTGGTTACTACAGACAACATCATGTTCTGGATGAAGGCATAACACAATATTGATTGTAATGAGGAAAATAAAACATACCTTAGTCTCTTGTCTAACAACTACTTTTGCTATTCAGCCTCTTGTCAAGTGCTAAGATGCAGATTAAATGTTTTCCATAAAAACGACCACTATTCTTAAGTCCTCTCTAGAAATATTGAGAGAGTTACTTCATATTATTTTAATATATTAGTGAGGTCTCAGATAAGTAATAAGATAATCTGTTGCTAGGAAACATCTCCAGCAGCATCCACCCCGATGACAGTGTAAACACAGAATCCACTGCAGTAATAAGACGCTGTGACAGTCCTTGTTATACAAGATGAGAACTCTTGTTTCATTGACAAATATTCAGTTTAGAGAGAGAAGGAAATATCGAAGATAGCTTGTTAGTTGAGCCATATTATTGTGTTCCTGTAATAATCTGCAATAAACCAATACTTCAGAAGAAATGTATGCAGTTTTTGACAATATTTCTGGGGCTTGTTGTGATGGTTTAACATATTTATTTACTCACATCTTTTTACAATTTTTACATTAATTTACCTTATTATTTGAACTATTCATTCATAATTTACTTTGTTATAAACAATGTTTGCTCAACCTCATAATCATATGACTGAAAACCAATTTACTCTACTTTCTATTTTAAGTTTATTTAACTGGGCCCAAAAATAACAAAGTCGGGTACAATAGATTAAAACAGGAAGTACCGCAGGTTGGAGCAGGTTGTAGCCACCATAGAAGGACTTGGAAGAGTAAAGAAAGTTCTAGAAACTTGGTTTAGATCATGTTGACCTACCCTAACATTCCAATGTAATGTTACACTATTTAATAAGAAGCAATCCAATAAATCCTAAGAAAAAGACGAGTGGAGACTCAACGAGAATCTCACATAACAGTGGGTGTGTTTGCAGATTTTCTTCATTATGGTCAACACAGAATCAGGTTTATTTTGGTCTCTGAACCTAATAAACTCTATTGAAACACAATCACATAGTGTTGGTAAGACTCACTTCCTGCCTCCATGAAAGTCTCGGGTCGATAAGTGAAACCGCTCTCCTGCTCCAATGGGTTCCCACAGCTGGCGTGTTCTCCGGGCCGCTGCAGGTTGATGACCGTCTTCAAACCACACCTGGGTACAGCAACAACAACATGTTACAGCAAATCCAAGAAAAAATTTAATCCTAGTGAAGTTTTCAATTATAACAATGTGTTAAAGAAGAAGGAGAACACAGCTGTACCTTTGAAACTGTTCAATTACATTATATTTCTCTATGATTTCAGTTGAAGGCCTTGCCATGGCGAGCAAGTTGTCAGTGATCCTGCAAATGGAGAAAAGAATGAGTTCAACCACCACCACCAATTTATAACAAAAATAAACATCATCACTTTCAAGAGCTCAGGTTAAAACACACACACACACACACACGCACACACGCACACACACACACACACACACACACGCACGCACGCACGCACGCACGCACGCACGCACGCACGCACACACACACATTAAAGACCTGTCATGTTCAATTATTCCAATGTAACATGATAACGGTGCAAAGCAACAACCAGGACAAATGTATTGACTTTTCGTGTAACTATCTATGTTGAGGTCAGTGACTAACCCAGTGCAGCACTAACAGCAGGAAAAACCTGAAGTGTGAAAGTTGGTGGTGAGTAGGGTTGCAAAGGGGCGGAAAGTTTAGCTCTGGAATTTTGGGTATTTTGAGAAAAAAACAACTATGTAAATTAAACGCTGAGCAATAAAAACATCATTCAAAACTCTATTTTAAAGATGTATGGAATGCAGCACACGCTGCACGTTGAATTTCAACCCTCCACTGTGCATTCTTCCATCACATGCACAGATAATTCCCAGCATCCTTCACACTACAGCAGGGCTATTGAGGCCTGCTGTAGTCTGCAGGACTAGTCAGGTAAGTTTCGATGATATTACTGGGGAAAATATATGAGCATGCTGATTGAGGATTGTTCATCTGTTCATCTAGCCTATTTCCATTCATTTATCCATCAATTGTAAAATATATTTAGAGACATTTCCAATTGTTTGGCTAACTATTTATATCTCTGGCATTGCATAGTGTTTTTTTTTACAAACTTTCTTCTCATCTTATTCTACAGAACAATGCCACGTGCACTATCTCATATGTGGAGACATTAAACCCCATCCAATGTAGAAGGAAAGGCTGTGTACATTTGCAAATACTGTGCAAAGACCTATGTTAAGAATGACACAACGATTCAGAAGCATATAGTCAAGTGCCCAAAGTTTCCTCAGGGCTCAAATCCTAAGCCTATGACAAAACAAAATGCTTATATTTATGTCTGTATATGACAAGGTAAATACAGTTAGTATAAATTACCCACAACATTTCCAGTTTATTCCCGTTAATTCCCGTATATTCCCGTTTATTCCTATGGAAAGTTTCCAACTTTGAATATTCCCAGAATTTTGCAACCCTAGTAGTCCAGGCAAAGTAGCGTTTTACAACCGACTAATTGTAAAATAATTTTTTTCAGCATAGATCGTTTGTATGAGGTGTCCAGAACAACATACTAAAAGTCCTAAGAAATCCTAGTTGAGGAAATATGTTTAATTCTCATCAATGTGTGCATATAAGGCCCGGCAACAATACACCCCAAAAAGACTATTTTTTTCCTTTACTCCAATCAAAATAAAACTTTACACAATGAAAGTAACCATGAAACGTAACATTTTTTGTATTACAAGTTTCTTTTGAAATGAATTTGACAAGCACATGAGCTCCACACTTATTGAATATGTCCTAATTTGCATAGGCAAACACCATTCATATGTATTACAAATACATACATAAATTCATTTTCAAAGACACTTGTAATACAAAAAATTTTACGTTTCATGGCTACTTTCATTGTGTAAAGTTTAATTTTGATAGGAGTAAAGGAAAAAAAATGTCTTTTGTTGGGGTGTATTGTTGCCGGGCCTTATATGCACACATTGATGAGAATTAAACATATTTCCTCAACTAGGATTTCTTAGGACTTTTAGTATGTTGTTCTGGACACCTCATAGAAATAATCTATGCTGAAAAAAATTCTTTTACAATTACTTCTATTTTTGGCTCCAAAATGGGCTACTTTGCCTGGACTATAGTGGTGAGTGAGACCAACATACCAGGACGAGTAGAGCCCTTTGATCGCCTGCTCCTCATCGCTCCAGCGAGAGGGGTTTTCATATTTACAGGCTTTTCCTCCACAGGCCATGGAGCACTGCATGTGGCCAGGGATGACGTGCCTCAGAGTCTCCCCCATCTTGGTGTACTTTGCAGTGGGTACCCTCACATTGGCTGGAGAAAGAAAACACAACAGAAAAACAAAAATAAGAACAACTTGACAGTATTTATCAGAACGATTATGAGCTTTCCTTCCAGCTTAAGGCATAACAGAACCCCTGACTGCTAAAACTCAGGTTAATTCTTTTGCGGTTACATCTCCTGGTCTTGCATTCAGTGGGAGGCTGAGGCTGGTTCACGCTGACGGCCACCATGACTCTGTGGGAGGAGGAGAGGACCTCCAGGACAGAACTGCATCTGCGTTGCAGGACCTTCAGCAGGATGTCTGCGGCAGAGTGCCTGCGGTCATGCCTCCTCACGCTCGCCATCATCTCGCCAGCAACGGAGAGCCGTCCTCGGTGCTGCTGCATGTTACGGCTGGGAGCAGCTCTGTACGCACAAAGCCTCCTGACTCAACGGCTCTATGCTCGTGGTGAATCATCACACAACAGTCACCCGGTGGCAAAGAGAGGCAAATACAACACATCGGTCCATCAGCAGCATTTGAAGTGTCACCATGACAACCATCTCCAATGCCGTCAGTGGGAGGTGCATAGATGGGGACAAATGCTGTGCGCTTACACACACACACACACACACACACACACACACACACACACACACACACACACACACACACACACACACACACACACACACACACACACACACACACACACACACACACACACACACACACACACACACACACACACACACACACACACAGATATCTAAGGCAGACGGCTTGTAACTGAAAAGGGAAAATGACAGATGTGTTTAAAAGGCCAAACATCTGGTGGTGTACAGCCCTGATAAGAACAACGTCACCCAGTGTTTACAATGAAACACCTTTCTCTGCTTTTAAATGGACCAGCAACAACCAAGTGGTTGACATATAACAATATGTAATATTTGGAGATGTAACATTTAAATGAATAACCCATCAAAAATGTTTGGTTACATCTGCCAATTATCTTTTATCCTTTAAACTAGAAAATATTGACAGGGGAGGAAACAACCGACAGCAAAGTGACACTGATGATTTGCTTACATTGCATACATTCTTCAATTATCACTGCACTTGTTTGCTTCTACGTCCAACAACTTGTTTCCACTAAGACACAACTACATAACTGTAACACAGACATTGAGCTTGGAGCCCACTCCACAATTGAGCAGCCAGTCCAACAGAAACGTGGTTTGCGTTTCTCCTCCAGTTGTAAAGACAATCAGGAAATTGAACAACCATCAGGACGGCCACACCAAACCGATTCTAATCTTCCCGATGGCAGACATATGTATAACATAGGACACGTTCCATTACTTTCCAATAACAGTTTTAGCACATACTCCTTCCACATTGAAAATATGACACTCAACTTTTTTTTTTAAATCACTGTAATTTGTTGCAGCTCAATTATTTATTTTCCCGCAAATTACATTTATTTAGATTTTGTATAAATTGAGATACTTCTGTTTCAACGGTAAAGTCACAAATCATTTTGAGTCTACAGTCGTCAGCATGAAAACGCCCAGTTTCCCTTGTGTTGTTTGTGCGTTGTCTTACCTGTCTCCATCTCTCTGCTGATCGCTCTACTCGCTCCAGTCATGGAGTAAGGCAGGTCACTCAGGACGCTGACACCAGCTGCCATGGCAGGGGGGGCTGAAAGGTGTGAATAAACATTGTGTCAAAGGCAATTGATAAAACAAAACAAAAGGGAAAAACAAATGATGTCCCGAGCACAAGCTTTGGTTGTGCTGATAACGCAAACAAGGTGCGCACACAAATGAGATAGGAGGAGCTTGAGCGGCGTTGCCTGGCAGGACGACCCGGGGGAGAGAGGGAAACGTGCAAACCGAGCCACCGAGTCAGCAGCTCGTGTGTCAGTCGGACCGCTGCACCTCTGGGAGCAGGTGGGCGTGCTCCGGGGACGACAGCGGGAGCCGGGAGAACATCTGAGACCCACGCACGGCACGTGGAGAAGCCTCATGATGATCAAACACCCAAGAGTCCTCATCACACCCCGTTCAGATCAGCACTGAGTTCAGTAAGATTAAATAGGGCTGATTTGTCTTTTTCTCACAAGGCTGCAGCCACACTTATCAATTATTCAGGCCAACATATTATCCACCAGCGATTTAGAGCAGGGGTCTTCAACGTTTTTCAGGCCAAGGACCCCCAAACTGGTGGAGAGATGGACCCCCTTCTAAATATATTGTAGAAAATTTTGTTTTATATTAAACTGGGCCTAGTGCCATGTATAAACATATCTACCCTGTTATTGTGCATTCAATACTAAGCTATTCAAATATTAAACAGGTTCATATATTCATGTTTTTAATTTAAACATGTGCAAGGTACAGAGTGGCCATGCCACTGCCTTTTATAAACATACATCTTGCATACAACACTGACCTATTAAAGTAATTCACAGATTCATGTTTTTATTTTAAACATAGATGTAGAAGAGACAGTGAATCCTCAAGCCATCTGTGGATGCCACACATACTCCCTCATTAGTGAGATGTCGGACCCTGATGGGTAGCACACAATTTATCTAATCTTGGATGGATGGAGGTTGTCAGGCAGAGGGTCAAATCAGCCTCACAATATGTTGGATGCATGTTAATGTGTATTGAAAGACATTTAAATATGTGGAAAAAAAATTGTTTGAAATAAATACAAAATTATAAAAAATGAAAAAAAATTGTCTAATCAACCAAAGATCTCGCGACCCCCCTGCAGTACCTCCGCGGACCCCCTAGGGGTCGCGGACCCCCTGTTGAAGACCTCTGATTTAGAGCATTACTCCACTATTCCATGTGATTTATGTGGTGTGATATCACAGTTGTGTCAGGTAGATCTCCCAGAGTGTCGGTTTAACTCCAGGGACCGACTGTTTCTCATGTTACACCCAGAGCAACAATGGCCCGCAGCACTTGTGCAAACTGGTGTTGAAAGAAGGAAACTGTGCACCTTCACAGCTCTCTGCCTCACTGTGGTCCATTAACAATTGAGCAGGGACTGTGTTCCCAACCTTCTAACTTTTTGATGGCCAAACGATTCCCTGACCTTTGCCTTTTTCCTTCCTCTTTGAAAAAGTCAATTAAGAAGTTTTCTGAGTCTATGTAAGACTATTCTTAACTATGTCACTGCTTTTTAAACTAAAAACAACCTCAGAGTGCTGAACAGATTTTTAGATTTCAAACCCTCTGATGTCCCTCTAATTTATATAAGGACATTAGTGGTGGGGGAAAAAATCGATTCAGTATACAGTATTTTTTTTTAATACTTTATTTACAATTATATATGTAACAGCCCCTGGCTGGAAAAGCATGACGAGGAGAGTTTCAGAGTTTAAAAGATACCTAGTGTGTCTGCGGAAAGGGTGTTCTCCACTGCAGGAGATAGACTATTATTATTGCTCTATTATGTATGCTTTATGTTACTGTATTGTATTTAGATAATTGTAAGTTATGTGCTGGGAGCTCAGTGTTCATGTGAGAGGTCTCCTATTCAGAAAATAATTACAAAGGTCCTGTGTCCTGAATGTTCAAGGACAAAGTTTTTGCACTACCCTCTCTTAGTTTTTGCACTTCAGTTAATGTGTAGAAGACAATGTTGTTCACAGAATTAAATGTGACATTTGAAGTGAGTTGAGCAGTCTTATTTTCCTCATTTTTTGTAATGCCTTTGAATAATATGGGGGATATGAATCGCAATATATCGCAGAATCGAATCGCAATACTTGCAGTATCGCAATATATCGCAGAATCGCAATACTATTGAATCGTGGCTCAAATATCGCAATACTATTGAATCGTCACATTTTTGCCAATTCCCACCCCTACAGGACATGCAATACATTAAAATACATTAAAATACATATAACAACCAGCACTCTGTAGCAGTCAGTTGAGAGGGGCAGTGTGCCTTCAGTCTGCTCACTGAACTGAACTGATTCTAGGTGCAGGTCAAAATCGGCACCAGACTATTTTGATAATCAAATTATTTCCATTTCACCATATTATCAAATGACACAGACATTCACGCGGGTGCTCATCTCTGTCAAGGCAACAACATTCAGGTTTGAAAAACAGTTTTCTAACTTCACTCTGCAAGATAGACTGATAGCTGTTCTCTTGTCCTCTCATGCTCCGCAGCTCCTTAATAATTATTCCTTGTCATAATTGAGCCCTCCTCAAACAGTTCCACAATTTTAATTTGCTTTATTTCGGTTCATGTGTGTGGTTTATCAGTTTGAATGATTTACTAAACGGCTGTTGTATTGTCATGCATTGCATATGAGCTATTTTAGAGGTCTGTAATGCATTCAAAACAATCGTCTGACACAAATCAATAAAAGCTGTGTAATTCTACAAGAAATAAACCATTTGAAGTGACAAAACAAACATTGGGCTTTTACTTTTAAGACGAATTGCCAAACAAGAAGTGATTGTGTGAATGTTGCTACCGTGATGAAAATCAGCACCCGTCACGGGTCAGTCACTTATGTCCGTGGTTTGACCCAGGTGCCCACCACTGTTTTAGTTTAGAACACATGTTGAAATCAGTCAACAGACTGAGAGTTGGCATGCTGCCCTGCCCCCACTGAGCGAGCACGGGTCACCTGTTTATTTGACTTTTATTAATATTGAACGTATCACGTGGCCAGATTGCACGGAACCTGGCACTGCACTTCCCTGGGCCATTTATGAAAGACATAACAATTGTGAGGCTAATAAGAAGACCTGTTTACGAGATATGTGAGACAGATAGACATTTGTGGATTTAGTAGGTTGATACTATGAATGTAAAATAAATAAAATTAGCAAACAAATCTTTACAATGAAATCAAACTAATTTGTGAGCAATTGCATTTTATATTTAGGATACAATACAACAAATAGTAAGGACAAGGATATATAATACGTAAATACAAGAATTTTTCACTAAGTAACTAATTTAGCTTTTTTCCCATGTTGTACACATTTTATGAATGTCTGATGCTGTCATTTAACAGTATGTGGACAATTTCTTGAATAAAAGACATGACAGAAAGAAGTTTTAATTCCAATACATCATAGTCTCCTTGTGTTATTGAAAATAAACAACAAACAGATATAAAAACATCTGCTGCTTTTTATCATATCATTTAATTAACTGCAAGCTCTTGTGTGGATCATGAATCGGACTTTCCAGTGATTGATTTGTCAGTAGTCTGGCTGTTGACAGGTTGTTGATCTGTCACAGGAGCTAAACCTACCAGTGCATGTTAGGTGTGCAGTTACCATGGTGATGTAGCTAAGAAGTGAAGCACCATTGTAGCCCTAAAACCCCAGGGTCAAACCTGAAGTGACTTCACCACCCACAAACCCTGCTTCGTACTACAGGCCACTGTTGTCTGTGAATAATTGATGTCGTGAAGTTAGAGCCTGACTCTTTCCATCCCCACAGTTTTGGGACTTCTAGGATGTAATCCACACTTACAAACTGATATGGCACCACAAACTAGTATGACACTGGTTGAAGCCTGTCCAACATTACAGTCGGAAAGAAGGCTATCCAATCAATCCAGCAGTCTGTGCGCCTGGAGCCTGACACCACTTGGCATTGTTTATAGGAAGCTCCTGATAACAAGCTCAAATTAAATCTTCTCTCACATTGTGGTGGATCCATACGCTCGTGTCCACTGGGAAGCCCGTGTGTTGGTCATGAGATGAGGGTGTGAAGGCTGAGAGATGCTTTCAGAGATGCTGCTAATGAGTGTGGGATGTGAGAGTCATTTCCGCTGAGTGTGGTAATAAAGCAATACGGCTGACAAGATGGTGCTCTCAACACCATGTTTAATTTGTGATAAAGTGTGTGTGAAGGGAGCATCATCACACAACAGACCGACACAGCCTTCACAAGACTACAGCAGAGCCATCTGTCTCGGTGGAATCAGCAGAATCCAACTCCAAACAGTGCCGCTGTGGGTTCAATGAGCTACTTCATGTTTTCTCACCTGGCTTCACAGCTGGTTATCAGCCACAACTTGTTGTAGTGGCTGATAACCTTTGTCAGATGTTATATATACACGTATATACATGCACACAGGATTCTAGAATCCATTACAACAATATGGTTTAAACTTTTTTTAACGAGTTTAAAACGAAATGTTATCCCATTGCCTGACAAACGTCTTTTTTTAATGGCAGTTATTTAGTTTGAAGAAAACTGTAGTTTCGTTTGTTGATGTTTTTATTATTGTTATTTTCCCTGTCCTTTTTGTTAACACGAAAAATGGATACTTGATTTTTAATTTATTTTTAGTATCAGCACTTGGCCTGTTCTTGGTTCACAGTAAAAAGGGAAACTTGAATTTAAATTAATTTTTTTTATTAGCACTTTGCCTGTCCTTGGTTTTAAATGGAAAAAAACTTGATTTTTCTTTGCTTTTGTGTCAACAGTACCCTTATATGCAGCAAAGTTTATTAAAAGACATTTTTTTGAATGAAGTATCGATCTTTATTATCTTTATTTTCAGTCACCACATGCCTCGAACAACCTCAAGCTAAATTTAAAAGCTGCTTGCTAAATAATAGCAATTGAGAATTTGTGTCATTCATTAGTCGATTAATCGTTTCAATAATCGGTGACTAGACGACTATCAGAATAGTCGTTAGTTGCAGCCCTAGGTGTGATGCTGCCTTCAAATACGGCCGTGTGTTCATGAGACGAGTGGGGTTCATGAACGCTTCCTTCTTGTTGCATTCACAAAGCTCTCTCAGAGTTCCCAAGCTGCGATGTGTTTTCTCGACCTGTTTAAGATCTGGAGTTTACCATGGAAGTTCATTCTTTTGTTGAATTTTATGTTTACGCATAGTCACTTTGGTAGAACACAGTTTTTCATCTGTCCGAGGGAAGTGTTGATTTTAATAGTCTAATCTCTTCATATTGCTTATACCCTCTGTAATGAACATATAATTGTCAACATGTAAAAATCGAATGCTGGTCATTCTTTGCTCATTAAGAATAGTTGAAAACAACAACTCTCACTCAGGAGCAAGAATCAGGCCATAAGACTTTTAAACTCCTCTGAACTGCAATAACTCCACCAAACCAGCACCCTGGAATATTTGCATATTTGCACCAGCACCATAATAAGCATATTTGAATATTTGCACTACTGCACAAATTGAACATTCATCTGTAAAGATATATATTTAGATGTATATATTTTATTTTCTATTTTACATTTTTTGATATTCTATTTCATTGTTATTCTATTTTATTCTTTTTTTATTCTATTTTATAATATTTCTATTTTTATTTTATTTTTTTGGGTTGAAATTACTTAGCATTGCTTAAAGAGAGTGTGTGACCCAAGCATTTTTATTGAAAGTGACTACTTTATGTTATCTCTGTTCATATGACAATAAAAAATCTTGAATCTTGAAGAATCAGTCTTTAAACTTTACTAATAATGTGACATTTATCGTGATAACTATCAATATCAACTGATGTGAAAATGTTTGCTCATATTATGCAGCCCTAAGATACCATGTTCATATTGACGTCCATGTTGCTGTTTTCTCAGTGGTGTTCTCATGACTCTCATGACTTAACCACGTGGACGCTAAGCACCCTGTACATGACTTTCCACACTGTAACCACCAGCTCCTGAATCCCATTAGAAGGCAGTGCGTTTTACTAATTCTTAACCTAATGCAGCTTCGAGCAGGTCTCATGATTGAAGCCTGATCAATGACTGGAAGTGCTTTATCTGCTAATCATCATTTCTCCATAAAAGATTTCAGAAAGCAGCCTTACAGCCATGCCTTCGAACAATGTCTTTAAATGTTTCTAAAACCCAGATATGCTGGTCTATCCAAAGGTCAATATGAGCAAGAACTAAAAACTGTACTATTTATGGTACTTATAGCTGGATGTGTTGCTAATGATTATTTTCATTACGGATATATTCTATTAGTTCTAATGATACATGTTGAAAAATGCTCAATTAACTTTACAGGTGTTGCCAATAATCCCAAACCTACAAAGTACTCCACTCAAAATGATTTAGGACTATGAATTCTGCTAATCCTTACCCCGGTGAAACGTCAACCAGAGAACAACACTTTGTCAACAATTTTCATTTGAGAATTACAGCAACAATTAACAGCTTTTCCCCCTGATGATTCACTGATCGATTAACTGATTCAGCTTTTACATAGGAAGTAGCCTTTCAAAAAGTACATTATTTAGACATATACACTACTGTTTACATAAGACCTCCATCCTATGAATATTTGTTCTGTCTCTCCATCACTACTTCTTCTTTATACTGATAAATATAGACATGTGTTTCCTGTATTTTCCTCATCACTTACTACCATTGATGAAGTATCAGATTAAAAGGTGCAGCATCACACATTAATCCACCTTTAACAATGTCTGGTCACTCTGATTGATATGTGTTAGTTCTCTTGCAACATCAGACCAGTAAGCTGCTCTATTGTTAACGAGCAACCAGTAAAGATTTGCTGAATTTCTGGAATCTAGCTGGGGCGGCTTTGGCTGAGGTGGTAGAGCGGTCGATCCGGTTCTTCCCCATCTGCCTTGGGCAAGATACCGAATGGCAATAACCTGTTCTGTGTTTGAGTGGTCATCAAGACTAGAATAATATAAATAGATATAGAAATACAGAGCATTTACCATTTGGAATGCATGAGGATTTCAGTTGTATGACTGTACTAACTCAAAACCCCTTGGTGCGTACACAACACAAACTGTCAGTTGTTTACACTCCCAGTGAGGATGAGGATGAGGATGAAGAATTGTAGAGTCGCAGCATAGACCACGTTTTCGAGCTGCAGGTTAAAACGTGATGATGAGGAGGAGGAGGTGGAGGAGGAGTACACACCCAACTATGTGGCAGTGTGAGGAAGGAGGAGGAGGAGAGGCAGTGACAGGCAGCGTGGCTCACACTCTTCATGTGTCAGCCGATCACATTTTAAAGTGAAACACAATCACCAGCTGCTGTTGTGTTACAGCTGAAAGTCACACAAGGCTTCCACACAAACACGCTCACACTATATTCAGTGTTATGTGAGTTATGATAGGCTGTGTGTTGATGCTGCTGCTACACGACTTAGCATCGCTAGCTAACTAGCAGTAACCACAGCTAGCATCGATGCTACAGGAGAGCTCGCTTACCGTTTCCTGTCGTCGGAGTCGGACCAGGTCTGTCAGGTTTCTGACTCAGTCAATTCATCTCTATGGAGCCACGTTTCATTTTGTCGCTGGTACGAACCAGGCCGGGGGTTTCCACTAGCCACATCATTAGGTTAGCTAAGTACAGCTAGCTTACGAGCTAACTTAGCAACCTGACGTGTTGTCATGTGGGGACAGAACCTGGTCACATGACCACAGTACCAGCATTTTTAATTCTGGTATTTTTTTTTTTTTTTTAATATTTTTATTAGAGGTAAGGCACAGTAGAACACGAATCAATGATACAGTCTACCTCCTTGGATGTTTTTCTTAATTAAAAGAACCACATGAACATGGTCCTGCGAACAATACATTACACAATTCAATGAAAATAAGAATAATAATGATAAATAAATAACTGAAAATTCTAATTAATCTAAGTTATAATTAAGTATTAAAGCTGCACAGTATAAATAAATAAAAATAAAAAAAAGAATAAGTAAATGAATAAGAAAAAGGAAGAAGAAAGAGAGAAAAGAGAGAGAGAGAGAGGGGGGGTTCCGTCAATCAGGGGGCAGGATGGAGAGAGTGGAAGAACGTAAGAAAGGGAAGCCACTAATTATAAAATTTGTTAGAGCTACCTTTCACTGAATATCTGATCTTTTCCAGCTTTAGGAAAGACAAATTCTGGTATTTTATGTTTTTTTTTATATTTTTATTAGAGGTAAGGCACAGTAGAACAAGAATCAATGATACAGTCTACCTCCTTGGATGTTTTTCTTAATTAAAAGAACCACATGAACGTGGTCCTGCGAACAATACATTACAAAAATCCATGAAAATAAGAATAATAATGATAAATAAATAACTGTAAATTCTATTAAGTAATAATTAAGTATTAAAGCTGCACAGTATAAATAAATAAAAATAAAATAAAAAAAGAACAAGTAAATGAATAAATAAAAAGGAAGAAGAAAGAGAGAAAAGAGAGAGAGGGGGGGTCAGTCAATCAGGGGAAGGATGGAGAGAGTGGAAGAATGTAAGAAAGGGAAGCCACTTATTATAAAATTTGTTAGAACTACCTTTCACTGAATATCTGATCTTTTCCAGCTTTAGTAGAGACAAATTCTGGAATTTTTTTTTTTTTTTAATATTTTTATTAGAGGTAAGGAACAGTAGAACAAGAATCAATGATACAGTCTACCTCCTTGGATGTTTTTCTTAATTTAAGGACCACATGAACGTGGTCCTGCGAACAATACATTACACAATTCAATGAAAATAAGAATAATAATGAGAAATAAATAACTGAAAATTCTACTAAGTAATAATTAAGTATTAAAGCTGCACAGTATAAATAAATTAAAATTAAATTAAAAAAAGAATAAGTAAATGAATAAATAAAAAGAAAGAAGAAAGAGAGAAGGGGGGGGTTCCATCAATCAGGGGGCAGGATGGAGAGAGTGGAAGAATGTAAGAAAGGGAAGCCACTTATTATAAAATTTGTTAGAGCTACCTTTCACTGAATATTTGATCTTTTCCAGCTTTAGGAAAGACTAATTCTGGTATTTTAACACTTTGGAAACTAGCGATGTTGAGGATCGAAGGCTTTGTGTCATTTAAACTGGATTTATATTTTTAGTGTTATTCAGTCCTGCAACAACTCTCCATCTGTATGTTAATTTATTTTGTCGTTTCTCATTCATTTTTTATTCCTTTGTGAGCTTTTCTTAAACAATTTATTAAATCCTAGTACTCCATTATTTTAGAATATTCTTATAATTAACTTTTTTTTAATATATAATTTGAGTCTCTTGCAGTGGGTTCTATACTGAATGACGTTTTGTTTTACACTCATGAGTCTTCTAATCCAAATGTAGAGTTGTCCAATTAACATCCTAAAACATCCTAACCCTAACCCTATATAAACATATGAGGTTATCATTTATTTATGAGTCCACACCCCAGAGGAAAATTGTGCTGCCCACAATTGTCTTTTCTTTCTCTCATAGAATAAATAATCTCCTATTTGTACACATGGTCACATCTACACGTGTCCAACATGCTTCGATGGGTGTTGAGGAGAGAGAGACATCATTCATCAACTTCTTTTGTTTTTAAGTCCCGGTCACCACCGATTCCAGAAAATCTCTGCACCTAAGCACTGCACGTGCCCATGACTCTTGTTGTTTTATATTGTTTTATATATTGTTTTATAGTTATATTTTGTATTGTTGTTTAATTTCTGATGGTTGTTTTATGTACAGTGTGGTGTACATCAACCACACCAAGGCAATTCCCTCTATGTGCAAATATACTTGTCAAATAAAAAGAATTCTGATTCTGATTCTGATAAGGAACAAGAGACAGTTTAGATCCAATACAAATGATCCTGCCCAGCTCCTTTCCTTTGCTGAACACTGAGATAAATTAGACTCACGTAAGCCAATCAAGTTTTCTTTTTCAATAATTGTATAATTTGAAATAAAGATCTGTGGACGGAGACACAAAATATGAGCATTTTAAGAAATAAGTACCAGGCTGAGAAGAGGTAGGCCATCAGGAGCTCATGCAGAGGAGACATGAGAAACTAAACTGCAGTGAGGTCATAATCATTGTCAGTCTTCTCACTACAATCTTTTCACCTGGACAGTCCGGAGACGAAGGTTGCCACATGTCTCATGAGTTGTTATGAAAGCAAATGCAACAACTAATTCAGATTTCTGTGTATAATTGAACTATCTCCTGAGGTATAAGACTTTATTCCCAAACACGAAAATAAGCAGTGCTCAGTCTATCACCATGGTGTCTTTGTTACACCTTGTGGACACAATGAGGATCCCTGAGAAAAACAGATGAGTTGATGAGAGTGTAGATCTTTTATGCAGCTCTCTGGTGTCGCCTAGTGGCAGTTCATTAAAAGGATGCAGTTGCTGTGGCGTTCCTCTTGCGGTGTCTGCTTTTGTTAGGGCCTGAGCAATGAATGGAGCAAGGATCCTATTGTTCCCTTGAGTTATTCAATCAAATCAAAAACCTCAGAGAGTCCCATGTGAGGGCTGCCTCTCCCAGGACAGACAGAAGTGCAAGAGATGTCACGTATAACAGAGAACATCAACACAAATAACAATATGTACAACATTAATGAGAAAAGACCGTGTTGAAGATAAATGGAGAGATGTATCAATGTTTAAATATGGACAGACAGGTTGAATAAAAAGAGATGGTCGTAGCCAGAAGGCGATTTGTATTTATAGTTTACAGTATTTACTGTGTGCCTCTGACCACGTCTCAGCTCTGACCTCCTCCTGTATTGCTGTGGTTCCTCACAACACAAATCTTGCAGTAATAAGTGGTTCAAACTTTTAAATGGAAACTGTGGATCCTGTGATTTAGTCGAAGTGAATGAGGGATCAATATTTGGAATATGTTGCCGCGAGTAGTAAAGCTCTGACTAGAAGCTTTATCAAAAAGGAAGGTTTTAAGCAGAACCGAAATGATTCCACAGGAGAGGAGCTTGACAGCTGAAGACGCTGACTCTCTACTTTCAGAGACTTTAAGTAAAGTCTTTTATGAATCTGCCTCAATCACCCAATGACCGGAGGAGAGACTGGAGCACCAACGATACAACTGGACTCAGTCAGGCTGAAGAGAAATGCACTTGCACTTGCACGTACACACACACACACACATACACACACACACACACACACACACACACACACACACACACACACACATACGGCTGATGAAGTTGAGAACTTCTTGTTGCAGGTGTCAGCACAATAACATAAACGTATAACAGGTGACTTATTCTCTCCAGACACACTCTAAAAAATAGGAAATACTTTGCTTTGAATAATACTAATATTTGAGAAACAAATATTTGTATTCCTTGAAAAATTCTAAAACGAATATATATGCTCCTTCTACCTATTCCTAAAAAATAAATCTATTCAAATATTTTTCAACTGCTTGACACAAGACATCCCCTGCTTTGCTGTCCCAGTCCCAATGAATGTGCCCTGCTTTGAAGGTTTCACATAAAACCTTTCCAAATTAAATACTGGACAATTGGCTTATACACAAGTGTCACAAAACTTCCTGGCACGTGTGTTGAAATGAGCTTTAAAAGGTTCGGTGTTAAGGATTAAGGAAGGTTTACAATTTCAAAAAATTTGATGTAATATTTATAATATATATTATATTATTATAATCACCTAAAAGTAAGAATCGTTGTATTTTCGTTATCTTAGAATGGGCTACACAAAGAGAGGATCCCCCATACCTGGAGTCCACCATGTTGCACCACCATGTTTCTACAGTAGCCCAGATAGGACAAATCGTGGCTACTATAGATTAATGTTGCACCAATCAAGCCACTGTAGATCCGTGTTGCACCACCATGTTCCTACAGTAGCCCAGGACAGACAAACCAAGGCCACCATAGCTTCTCCTACACACTAGGAAGGGAGGGTCAGGGGAGGAGTATTCAGTTTGTTGTAATGTGCAGCATCACCCCTAGATGTCAATATATCCTACACGCTTAGCCTGTAAAGTGAAAACACAAGGAACCCTCCTCAATCGGCAGATGAAGGTGAAAACAGCTAACTGTGTATTAACTGTAAATAATGACGTACAGTGACATTTACAAAAACACATTTTAGGGAGGGGACATTAAGGTAAAAACTGACAACAAATACATTATAACAAGTACCCTCAGTTACAGTCAGTCATGCAAAAAAGAGTTGTAGAAGAAACCATTTTAAGGAGGATTCCACTCTATGCTCAGTATAGAGGCTGCACTTTGTTTTTGTTTTTTATTGTAACGTGTTATATAGACACCCTATGAGGGAAGGCAACAAACAGTGTGATGTGCCACAATTCAACAGAACCACAAACTGTAGCCTCGAAAATGATCATAGAGGTGGGTCATCACCTCTTTGGAAGAGTTTAAATGAAACTTGCTGCATGACTGATGTAGTCTGCATTAGTTTTGCATTAGCCCATACTCAAACAAATTTTAAAATGGTTGAATGTAGGTAATCAGCAATGTTCAGCACTTTGCCATCAGTGGTTACCATTAAATGTACATAGAGTGCAAATACACACATTGTAGTGTGCAGAGGTATTTACAGAAACAGAGGTGATCATTCTCCTGCGGTTTCAGAAGTGGCCACTAGAGGAAGACATGTTCCAAAAATGGAGTTTATAAAGGACTGAAGGCAGCATCAGCAAGTTCATTAAATACCCATGAATCAAGCTGCCCATCTGTTGTCAAGGACAACTCATTCCAATATTGTAAGAGGATATTTTGAGTAATGAAGAAACTTTACGTTGTTCAGCACATTTCTACACAACACACAGTCTTTTGAAGGACTCATGGCGTTGTCATCATGAAATTGCTGTTTTTTAAAGCCTGTGGTTTCCTATTCACTTAAAACTGCTATATTCTTGTCATTTGCACATGATGTCACTGGAAACCCTCCCTGGCAGTATTGTTGTACAATTGATTTTAGCCAACTCAGTTATGAACTGTCACCAGAATGTTAAATAAAGACTGGCAGGTTTTGTGTGGTGTCTCCCTCTGAATTGTGTTAACATGTTGACTATATTTGTCACGACTATATTTGTCACGTCCGCTCTGAAGAGCTAGAAAAAAAACATGATTTTAAATGTTTCTTAAAAATTCAGAGTACTGTACAAACAAACAGCTCTGAACCATTCAAAGGTTCTTCTGAAGCGGTTTCCAGCTGCAGAGTTGACTTTAGGAGGCCGGAGCTTTTCTCAAAGCGGCACTGAGACATGCTAAAAATATGCCGTGGGAGATATTTCACAAAATCTGGCCAAATAACCGCAAAGGAAAAAATCCCAGTGGTGCTCTGAAGTGGATTTTTAAAACCAGAATGATATATTACTTTTTGAGCTGCCTTAGTGGTTCAGTCTGACACCAGCTGAGGTTTGATCAGTTACCTGAAGTGAATGGAATTGAATTTAACTAAACTGAACTGGGCTTCAATTCAATTCAATTCCATTACATTAAATTCAATTCAATTCATTTCAATTCAATTCAATTCAATTCAATTCAATTCAATTCAATTCAATTCAATTCAATTCAATTCAATTCAATTCAATTCAATTCAATTCAATAGAGAACGCCACAACAGAAAAATATATGAAAATTGAATTTCTGATAACTTTATTGCTCAAATATATATATATATATATATTGTGCAAGCTGCAAACTTGTGTGTGGCACTAAACAGACCTGATTGCATGCAACACCTTATTTCCAGTTTGATACATATATAGCCTATTCAGCATGAATTGCTGATGCTATATTTGTATGATATGATATATTATCAAAATCAAATCTCTCTCATTCAAAAATAAAACTTCATGAATTACGAATATATGAATTAGTTTATAGAAAAGTATCAGCTTATTTTCAATTTTACCTTCTATCATGTGCTTTCTGTATACAGCAAAATCTGTAGTGTTGTTTTTTCAGTGTTAATATTTTTGAGTTAGTGGGTGTTGATTTTGGAGTTGTTTTAACACCACTAGTGTTAAAAAAGCTCTGCGAGCGTTGTCAATCAAGCGAGTTAAATGTTAACACCTATTACTGAGTTAGATTCACTTCAGGTGGAGTTGATCATAAAATATGGGAGGAGCTTCACCACAAATCTCTGCACCCAATGAACCATAACAAAATCCCTCGGCTCTCTTTATCAAGACAGGTGTGAGACTGTAGTGTTAAAAATACACTTTCATGTGTCATAAAATAACACTATGTATGTTAAAAATTAACTCTCACAGTGAAAGGGAATAACACAATTTAGAGTTAAAGGTGCACTTATGTGGTGTCATAAAATAACACCAAGGGTGTCAAATATTTATCACTGTTAATGAGTTAAAATATTAACACTTTTCAAAGTGTAATTTTAACTCAGAATCCGTGAGGATTATATAGACTCAGAAAAAGTGTTAAATTTAACACTCTGTGAGTTGAATTAACACTGCCGATTTTGCTGTGTATCATTATTATGATCATCATCATCATCATCATCAGTCTAATGGCCTATATTGAAGGGCATGTGAGAATGTCCTGATTTCCTTGCCTTTGCATATAGATGCCTGCAGCAGTTTGCATGTGACCGGAGCTGAGCAGTGAGACAGAAGCAGACGGACCCTGAGAAGAGGTGGAGCCACCACCGCACTCATAAAAACCCAAAAGCCTTTTCCTCAACTCACTGTCAAGGTGACGCACTCCGCAGCTGACAGATGAGCTCCGACCTCCGCGGCTCTCCTCTCCTACACACAGAGACACACACGCACAGAGAGAGAGAGAGAGAGAGAGAGAGACACACACACACACACACACACACACGCACACGCACAAAGCCACTGGGCATGAGCGCAGCCGGGCTAACGGGAGCTTTTGGTCACAGGCTTGTTTCTCCGCTCCAGATTTCCTCTCCAGAAATAAGTGTGGTCTGAAGTGACGCGTAAAAACCCCGCAGAGGACGCACGGAGCCGCGGGGACTACAGCTACCTGAGGGCCACTTGTTCTTTTTTTGATTCGTTGGCCTGCTCCAGCACCTGAGGATAACTTGGCTCTCCATCTCCGGACTATAAAACTACAGGGAATATGCCAGCTGGCCTGGGCCACTGAGGGAGCGCTACTCGTTGAGGCCACGCACAGCCACAATATGCAGCATCATTTGGACATGGGGGCTCACTACTATCCTCCGGACCTCCACGCCGACCACAGGACTCATCGCTACAGGAGTTTTATGATAGAGGAGATCCTGACCGATCACCCCGAGCACAAGGTGTCGGCTCCGGCCGGGGAGTTCCTCAAGTTCGGGGTCCATGCTCTGCTGTCCGCCCGGCCTTACCACAACCAGCTGGGTAAGAGGTCACTGGGACTGGATTCGTGTAAAAGTGACTGGAACCAAAATGTAGAACAGATCATTCTTACTGATGATATTCATTTTAAAATCAGATAATAAATCACCAGGTTGTGAATTTAACGTTTATCACATGGCGGGCTTGTTTTTGAGACAGAATGATTTGTGGTAATGAAGCAAAAGCAAGGACACGTCGTGCATTTATCGAACAAGAATATATCTCAGGTAAAAGCAGTTGCATTAATTATTTGAAAAAAATACCCAGCAGCTAAAAACATCTTAAATGTGCGAGTATTAATACGCCGAGTTTTTAATGTGCGTGGATGCGTAAAGTCTGGACTCTGTTGGTCTCCTGAATAAACCTGAGTATTTCCTCTGATTTAAAATCATTAAAATTGACGATATTGTAATAGTCACTATTATTATTTCAGTTTTTTATTTTAGAATTTGTTTTACCTTAAGTGTGTTTATATACCTTCAATCTACAGCCATGACCTTGTTCACGGAAGAAAACCACCGCCAATTGTGTGTGTGTGTGCGTGTGTGTGTGTGTGTGTGTGGGTCATTATCAACTCCTAATTACAGGAGTTTACATGGAGATGAGTTTGGACATGAGCTCCAGTGTGGAACAGGCCTGATTATTGAAGGATAAACCAACCAGGCTCTGATTTGTTTAATGACGATCATTAAGGATCAGGACATGAGTCCAGCCCAGCTGCACACTGACCCATTTGGATGAAAGTACCATGAATCAAATGTTTAATTTTTACTTGATATTAAACGCAAATAACATAAATACTAATAAATAGTGACATCAGGATAATAAGGGGGTATCTTATGAAGTTTTAGACCCCAGTGTTGTTGTTGTGTAATGTCAGTGTATTCTCACATTTATGATAAAAGCAAATCTGTATTTGATGCCATGCAGTGTTGGTACAGTAGTTTCACTTGGGAGCCCAGAGATTAAGGTGAATTCCACCTACAACAACACAATGACTGGTGCATATATAACACAACCCTCTCTCCGTGTGTGTCCGTGTTGCCTCTCCCGACCCGCAGTGCTGAAAGCCGAGCAGACGAGCCTGCTCAAGTTCCCCATGTCCCCGCTGTCCTGCTCGCTGGGCTCGGCGCTCGGCCCCCCGCTGCTGGCCGGGCCTCCGGGCCTGCAGCTCGGCGCGGCGTCCCACCACCTGCCGCTGGACCTGCACCTCCGCGGGAAGCTGGAGCTCGGAGGCGACGGAGGCAGCAAAGCCAAGAAGGGCCGCCGGAGCCGCACCGTGTTCACCGAGCTGCAGCTCATGGGCCTGGAGAAGCGCTTCGAGAAGCAGAAGTATCTGTCCACCCCAGATAGGTGCGTGTGTACACTTCTATAATACAAGTGAGGATCAGGGCTGTAGAAAATAATAGTTAAAATTACTGTTGTTATTCTTATTATTTAAGTTTTATTATAATTTATTCAGACAATTTGACATGACAATTTGACAAAATGAATAAAAATAAAGCACAAAATTTATGGTATAAATCACCACACTTTATAAGAGATCATACAGACTTCTGTTCCATTGTTTCCAAAAACTAGATGAGTATCCCTCATTGTTAAAATTAAAAATTAAATCCCGCAGCAGAGCATGAAAGGGGAGGACATTGATAGTCACAAACATGTTGCTCTGCACACTTGATAATTAAACAATGGCCAAAAGATGCATTATTAAATTCATTATTTAATGTAGTATTTTAATATTTTAATGTTATATATGTTATGAAGTAGACTAAGATATTTTATCATGTTTTAAGTTGTGTTTTTTTGGCTATGAAATGTCTATTTTCACCATGTTGTAAACTCACACTCACACACAGGTAAAAAGAAACCACCCAGCAGGACATGAGCTCATAGTTTTCAGTGGCAGCTCTGACCCTGATTCCTGTAGCTGTTAATACCCAGCAGCGTCCCTCTATGATTAAATGCTGTGCTGAATAAAATGTGACAAAATTATTAGAAACAACTGACAGAATTCAATTATTTGCCCAACCAGAGAAAAAAGCCCATGAGGTATTTTTGTTAAAACATAACAAGCGATTGGATGACGTGTGAATGCTTTGGATTGTGTTCTCTACAGAATAGACCTCGCCGAGTCTCTGGGTCTCAGTCAGCTGCAGGTGAAAACATGGTACCAGAACAGACGCATGAAGTGGAAGAAAATTGTAAGTTAAATTTCTATGTTATTATGATGATGGTGATGATGATGATGATGGTGCTAATGATGATGATGAGTGTAGTTGTCAACAACAAACAATAGGAATTATTTGCATGGTGTATTATGTCAGCAGATGTTGGTGAAAGATATAGTTCAGTTACATTACCCTGGTGCATGAGAGACAAAGCAGATCCGCTGTTGTCTTACCTGTGTTACTCACATCACTACAAGAGGTTTTGCTGGGTTACTAGTGGCAGAAACTTGGACTATGGGCAGAAAAGATCTCTGGTTCGTCTCTGGTTCGACTCCACGGAGAAACAACAAAAAGACGAACCTGGATTGATCTGCCCAAAAATCCAAGAGGATTCTCCCTACCCTGTCTAGTGCCCCTGAGCAAGGTACCTTACTCCCCCAACATCTGCTCCCCGGGCGCCGTACATGGCTGCCCACTGCTCTGTGTGTCTGGCACCAGATGGGTTAAAAGCAGAGGTTAAATTTCCCTCCTTGCATGAGTGTGCCTGTGCATGTCTGTGCATGTGTTTGGTACAAATAAATAAATGTATCTTAAATCAAAAAAAGTTCTGTATTAATACCTTTAACCTTGATACACCTCCCCATTTATATTAGACACTGTCTTTTGTTGCCGTGCTACATCTATTGCCCTTGGGTTGTTTAGTATTTCCTCACTTATATCGAGGATGCAGAACAGAGGATGTCACATCTTGCAAAGCCCTATGCGGCAAACTGTCATTTGTGAATATGGGCTATACAAATTCAATTTGATTGATTGATTGAAAAACTCTGTTGGTGTGCTGCATTGCTGATGGGAGGTCAGTTAGTTGTTGAACCTTAACCTAAGTTCACTGCTCATGCAGGTGCTGCAGGGAGGAGGCCTGGAGTCACCGACCAAACCCAAGGGCCGTCCGAAGAAGAACTCCATCCCGAGCAGCGAGCAGCTCTCCGAGCAGGAGCGATCTGCGGCTGACGCTGAGCATCAGTCTGAAGGTTCCAGCTCCCACTTAGACAGCACTCAGGAGGAATGACCGGGCCTCCGAGCCTGCAGACACTCTTGACTATGCAAACCCCTGCGACCTACACTATGCACATTCTGGATGGGACCAGACTTTAATGGCATGGAGACGATTTTTGTGGATGCCCAAAAGACTTTGAATGGCACAGCCGAATTTGTGCCAGGCAACACTGACCAGCAGCCATGTGTTTTTGTTATAGCCCGACCATGCATTCCCTCGTGATGAACTTGCTGCTGTAGAGGAGGGAGCTCAAACCGCTGCAGTAGGTCGACCCTTTTTATTCTAAGGATCCACACTCACTCATCTGTTTTGCATTCCTTTTGTGTAACTGTGCTATGTTTAATTATTAAATATATTTTCACTAATGCTCTGCTCTGTTTATTATAAAGGACATATAGAGGTTTAATAAGCTTTTAGTGTAGTGTGTATAGTGCACACAAGGATGATGATGATGATAGCTTACAGGCTCATCAGTTACACACTGACATGTTGATGTGCTTCAGGGCCTAATATGGTTACATACCTTTTCAATAAGTAAATGTCTTGTTGATTCCTGACATCATTTACTGGGTATGAGGTCACAGACTATACACGTGCAAAAACAGAAAGATACACACCCATTCGAGTACCGGACATGTTTCTTGTGTATGAGGAAAATCAGGCAGCCTTTGTGACAAACGTTTGTAAGTGGTTTCCTAATTCAATGCTTTCATTATTTGATGTAGCCGGGGCCACGCGTCTCCTGTTAAGTTGTGGATTCACACTGGCATCACCGCTCATTTTGTTCTTGTATAAAAGAGAGGAAGTGATGCTGGCTCCCCTGAGGACCTAATGAAAAACAGAGCAAAGAACCTCACACACTAATTTTACATTTCCCTTAGTTTCACTTTCTTCCATCTGTCTTCATTTCAAATTTCAAAACCTGAATAAACACACGATGTGGGGAGACGTACTAGTTTTAGTTTTCAAAAATGAACAAAGACAAATATAATTTGGATGCAAGGAAATGTTATTATGACACTTAATATCCATCAGATATTCTGTTTTAATTTTACCTGAACAGATTTCTTCCTTCTATTCATATCAACAACTTATTAAAGCTGCCGCTACATTGTTATGTAAAATAAGAGTTGGTAGTTTGATCTTAGAACAGAATATTATTTATTTTTATTTATTTATCTATTCTTTTTTTTTTACAAAGATTTCCTCAGGCACTGCTGATATATAAACAGCAAATTGTAGTCCATTGCCGACATTATATTTTGCTGCATTTAGAGTGGACAATTATATTTTATGTTATTTTGAAAACATTTACTGACTGAGATGAGACCATGAGACATGAGGGGCTCCGGGAAAACAGCTGGGGATCTGAAGAACCAGCGAGTTTTTTACAGTAATATTTATAAATATCTGAGAGGCTGACACAACGCCTATTATTAATCACCCGTAATTCATTATTAATCAGAATGTGCATCCAGTCCATGACCGAAGAGTATTCATGAGAAACCTGCGGGAGTTTGCTGTTTGTCGCTGTTTGCGGACAGTCTGAACCTCAGGCTCTATTCTGGTGTAATGAACTATTTTATTATACGTACGTCCTCATCTTCATTGATGCTGAGAGTAAAATTAAGGTTTACTTATCATTGCTATTGTCGTTACTTTTTAATTCTATTGTATTTAATTTCTACAGCAAGTCACAGCTGACTCTATCTAAAGCACTTTACTTTATGATAAGGTCGAGACAATAGTAAATTATTGAGAAACACAGCAGTTCCCACAGATATTCTTATCGATATTTACTCTACAGCAAGCTGTGCAAAGTGTAAACATCAGTGAGCGTCCGCAGCCTCCGACACCAGCCTGTAAAACAGCCTGTAAGACAAAGCGCCGGGGCCTCCATCACCACCTCTTATTACAATTCAGTGAGGTGACACTCGGTCATGCACGGCAACTTATAACATATTAATAAAAAAAACATACAGGCGTCTGAGAGGTTTCATATTTTTAGTTATCCATGAAGAGAATCGTTGATTTCCGACTGTATGAGTTTTTATTTCATGCAGTGTTTTATTTTCTTTAGAGAGTATTTTGATAGCATGTGATTGGACATCCAGTTGTGGCTCTCGTCTTTAAAACACGTAACTACCGTGCAACTAAAGTAATAACAGACGTCCGGACTGCTGCTGGAATATTACACTTACAATTAGACTGAAAGCATATTAATATGAATGAATACATGTTAGATATAATGTAGCACTCGTCACTGCAGCTTAATAACATGTTGGTTTCACAGTTTGGATATTCTAACTATAAACACATGATAAGTTAACACTGTGTCTCTGTCTACGTGCTCCTACAGCTTCTTTAGAAGATTCTGTTTCTACAAATACTTTATTACAAGCAGTCTACTAAAACGGGCCAGATGAAATACAGTGATCATTAATTAATTATCTTATAAATGAGGCAGGTCAGCAGCTCTGTCAGCTTTAATTTAAATTTGTATAAAACTATACGACTTGCAGCTGACGGTGTAAAAATAGAAAGTAAAACATATCTGAGGATTTAACTGTTCGTTAGCCTCAAGGACAAATCAACGACTTGGTTTGAGTGAACTCAATTGAAGTGAACTGAATTTTTCGCAGGTGATTATTAGGCCAATATGTTTTACAAACAATATACAATGTAATCAGCATATATGTCATCATACATACTCCGATTTCATGACATGAGTCAAAACCCGTCAAATTATAAATAAATGAAACAAAACAGCAGAGGACATTTTTATAATTTTTACATGAGTGCTGATGTAGAACATTGTCAAACATAATAAATAGTAAAAAAAAAATGTTTAAACAATTAAATTACTTTTTAGGTGATGCTTCAAATTATTTCAATAATTAGACTCATATATTTTGACAGGCTTTCGAACCTGAAAGAAATTCATTAATAAAGCAAACCTTTCTTTTTATTTTACAAGCAGCCCACTTTATAAACATATATAATAATATTCATTATGATCCACTCCCGAGAAGGTTATGGCTGAAATGAAAAATTTAACTGAAGAATTTTTGTTTTTAAAAACCAAAGAATGCATCAGAAATGATTTGAAGTCCAAATAAGAATGGGTAAAAATGACTTGCATTACTAGGTAGACTTAATATGCGCTTTATTATCTCTGCTGCGTGAAAAGCAGCTGCAACCTTAAACTGTGAAGAGTGTGTGTGTGTGTGTTTGTGTGTGTGTGTGTGTGTGTGTGTGTGTGTGTGTGTGTGTGTGTGCGTGCGTGCGTGTGTGTGTGTGTGTGTGAGGACCGAGCAGATCCTTCACTTCAAACAGAGCGTGTTTTACATTCTACAAATTAAAGATCTCTTTCTCACAGGTTCAAACGAAAAACGCACAATTTGGTTTTGAAACTTCCACCAGTGCACATTATAATTAGATTTTTTTGTCTGTTTATTTACTTCACTTGTTTCTCCTGTAATATAAAGGCAAGAGCTGCTTTCATCAGTCCAAATGTATTTCTATAATCTGAATGGAATTCTTACTATGACGTATGGAATATTCATTTGGATGAAAAAGCTACATATGCAGAATGATTGCCTGGATGAAATAACCACATAAAGCAAATGATGAAACTTTACTTCATAATATTTATATTAGCTTCATCTAGTTGAAGTGTGGTGATGCCTCTGAGGCTTCATAAACTCCACCTATTCATTTTGAATGGCTCCTCTCTGTAAATTGTGGTATCCAGATTCTTTAAATTCCTTCTAATTATCTTTTTTTTTACTCCCAAAGTGCACCTTTCTTTTACTTGGTGGTCTCAGTTTCACCTAAAGATCCACATGGACATCTGTTAGTTGAAAACAAAACACACACACACACACACACACACACACACACACACACACACACACACACACACACACACACACACACACACACACACACACACACACACACACACACACACACCACCATCATCTTCTTCCAAGCAAATAGCTAATCAGTCAATGCTCAGGATGTCAAATTGATGTCAAGGCCTAATCATATGCAGATTAATGACAGGTTCACCTAAACAACTGAGCTGAGGCTGCAGAGCAATATGCGAGAAAAGCAGCAGCACATGTTAGAAATGCAGTTATGACTGTTGTTAATTTGTAATAAGGTAAAAGTGTGGTCCTCCCTTCGCTGCAGAGGGCAGATAAAAAGCTGCAGCAGGCCTGGATGATTCAGGCTCCATCCACGTGCACCTTCCCTCTCCAGGGCTTTGGAACGGCCTGAGTGTTGGACAGCAATGGCTTCCGACATAAATTACAATCAGGAAGGAGAGTCAGTCGCCAGGAATTTGAACATTCGGAACCACCACACTTGATGCAATTTAATCATTAAGGGGACCCTCTGTGGTGGCATGATAGCGCTGCGGCGCAAGCAATGGGAGGCTGACCCCAATTTCTGAGAGCGGGTGTTTGTGAAGTCAAAAGGTCTGTGCTTAGACAGAGCCCAGGCCGGGGGTCCGGGGGGCCCCCAGCGTCCGCCCCGGCCACGCACAGGAGAATTTCTCCACGATTAAAGAGCCCCTGATTAATCCAGCGTATGTGCCAAAACTGCACATGCGGCGTATGATCCCAATTAGACTGAAACCCAACTCTGTGCAGGCCCAGCTCCACATTAGCTCCGCCATTCTTCTCTTTGTTTTCACTGGACGCTCCCTGACAACAGGCCTTCTCTTCATCACACTCTTATAGCGTCTGCCTGCAGTGATGCAGTAATGCTAACTGAATGATGCTATGCTCAAGGTAGGAAGGTCATCTTTGTTCTGATATGTTTCATATTGACATGCAAGCATAAGTCTTGGATCATTAACAACTTAAGGGAAACCTTCCCGAAGTAAAAAGAACAGACAATGTGTCCGAGTCCATTCAAAGGAAAAGAGTCTGAATCCCAGATCATTTTTATTATAATGTGCTAAATATGAACTATAGGAGAATAATTCACATTTTAATATGCTTACTCTCATCCATGGGTCACCAAAAAAAAACGAAAAGCAATTAAACATTGCATATTGTAAAGGAAATAAATTAGAATAAAATATTTTCTTATATACAAGTTATGGAATCACCTCATGCAAAGTGGACGGTTTAGTGATTAGGAGAATCTGCAGCATTAAAGTACAGAATCAGATGGAATCACGAGGGTCTTATGGCTCCTGCTTCATCACCTGTTCTCTGCATGAGGGCTCCTGCCTCACATGGCAGTTTAGAGCTGCACAACTCGTTTCTTTTGTCGACAATGCAGAACTATGACAATGTCTGATGTAAAAGGTGTCACCCATAGAAACCAACTCTGCAGTAAGATTTTCTCTATGGAGATTTTAGTGCATTGTAGCCTTTTTGTTATTTCAAATTCGCTTTAAATTAATTATATATTTAAAAAAAACTTTATTCATACAGCACTTTTCAAAATCCAGTTGGTGTTTCACAATGAGAGAAAAAAAATACACAAAAAACTCAACTTAACAATGAGAATAAATCATTAACTAAGAAAACAGTACATATTTTGGGCTGTTTCATAGAAAGGACAGCGTATGTGTGAAATGAGATAACGAATGGGAGAAGACCTGCTGCGAAGGTTGAAATCAAACCTGTGGCAGCTGCAGGAGGACCTCCATGTGCCGGAGGCCCAGGTAAACTAGCCGGCGGCCAAAGTTTCTCGATAGAAAGAAGACCTTGAATATCTCAAGAGGTAAGTGAGAAGAAATCTTTTTTGCCAGCCAATCAGATCCTTCCTCACTTTACTCACACCTTTGCTGCAGTCATGGTGTAAAAATGTAACTGCCAATAGAAATAATTAGATGATTCATGTCCTCGGTAATTCTCCATTGAGCATGATAATCCATTATTGTGGCAGTCACCTGCAGGTACATTAACACATGGTGCGTTCACAGACCCCGCGCTTTATAAACAGCTCAGTGTGACTCTCATTCATTACGGGGCTGATCTCTCAGCACATGAAGTGAACTGCAGGGCAACATTTGCAGTTTGAAGTGATGGCGAATCAAGTCCTCACTGTTTCCCTCTGTACACCAGCGTGTGTCACTGAGAGGGCTCTCACTCAGAGCTGCACTTTAAATAAATACTGTTTTTTTTGTATGTACTCAGACTTCAGTGTCACTTTTTTTTTTACAATTCAAAACAACCACAATGAACTTTCTAGCTGCCATATCCATCTAAGGAAAAATTACCTGTCTGAGAATATTATATTTTTATAGTCCTATGTATGTTGACTTATGAAAAGTTTGGCTGAAAACTGACAGCACAGTTAATCAATTTTTGCACATCTTTCAGCAAATAGACAGAAAGTTGTGTCATAATATATATATATGTATATATCAGGACAACGACATTTTGTGAAAAGTCTTTTTAAAAAAAAATAAAATTGGCCATTTCACATTTCTATTTCCTACTTTAAGGCCATAGATCTAATATCATTAGTCTTTGAAAAGCTTGCTTTGTTTTCCCTTTGTTTCCCCTTTTAAGCAATGGACATATGCAGGTCATACTATTTCAGAATAATGTCTTGATGAAATGTTATGTGAAATGAATTGTGTCTGTGGACATTGTTAATCGGTAACTTGATTTTGATATATTTGGATCACGATGGCTTGGACCCGAGACATACATGGACAGTTAACCCCAGTAACCTAAGACTTGAACCCGTGACACCTAATTTCATGTTAAAAACTATGTACTGTATGACTGTATTTGACAAAAGGAAATAAAAAGAAGTTAAAAAAAAAAAGAAAAGCTTGCTGTGCAGATAAACTTCTAAAAGTATTCGTGAAATTCTTCTGCATTTAATCACAGATTGGTAAATGTGTGCGCACAGATGGATTGTGTTACATTAGTGAGGGGAGTTCTGAGACTCTGCACAGTCTTTGACCTACAAATGCACGTCGTGTTTAACTGCTGGTGGAAAACTCGGATGTCCGGCTTTTCAGTGCATTTATTGAATTTCAAAGTTGAAAAGTGTTTTTCTTCTTTCCTAAAATGATAAAATGTGTTCCAATGAGGCAACTGGTGACTCAAACAATAATTCAGGCTGGGAGCTGGCTCCGTCCCAGTCGTCCCTGTTCATGCAAACCACCAGACTGCTCATTTTGTTAGCCAACCCTAGTTGTTGATGGAGCTGGTACCAGACAAGTTATAAAATTGACCACTATGTTCTTTTGGGAGGAAAGATTACAAAATACCAACAGTTGGGACCAACCAGTTTTCTATGGCTCTGAGTGAACTCTCAAAAACTCACTATGAGTAGAGTTCATAGACATGTACAAGGCCAGACACACAAAACATTTATCTTTTACCTTAAAATAAGATAATGAGATACAGGTTTAATTCACATGTTCACATAATTACCTTCACATTCAGACAACAAGAAACCAAAATCTAAAACTCATACTCACATTCAATCACTAAAATAGAAAATTAGCATTTACTGCGTCTTTGAAAAAAGGGACTTCTGATCATGATGATCGCCCAACCGGTAAACTTCTTATTAAGAATGTTATCGTAGAGAAGCAGGTAGACATGTGCTATTGGCATCAGAAACATAATGATGTCATTCCTGACCCCCAGGCCACGGGCTGATGTCTCTGTGCTCGCAGCTCTGAGATTTTGTATATCTAGAATACAAGAGATTCATGGGATTTACAGTAGTTTGTACTCACAGTTTCGAGAAATACCAATTTACAAATTAAAGGTAGTGTGTTGAGTTTTTGTCCTCTGGGAGCGCTGTGGAGCTGTTTCACTCTATTTCACTGATCTACAGGTAGTGGTAGTAAGCCAAGAAATGCTGCAATGCACCAACAAAGGCAGAGATGAAGAGTTTTTAATCGTTTCATGAGGAAGGAAATACAGTCATCACAGGTATTAGAATTCAAGGACAGAGTAAACATACTATGTTCTGGTGAATAACAGTGAATGTCAAATTTAGTGATGCCTATTACAGATAATCATTAACACTGAGCCAAGTCCTGAATAAAACTATAAAAAAGTGGATATTGTGCTGCAATTTGTTTGGCAGGAAACAAATGTGTTGTCTGTGAACATTTAACTGATATGTTCAGTATCAACATATATGCTACTTGCCAAAAACATAAATGAATAACAAATGTGTGAATAGAAAAACTTATCTGGTCGCAATTATGTTTCGTACAAAACCTATTTGCTGTTGCTGTAAAGAGGCGTCATTTTCTTGGTTTGACCTCTGACAGCAGTTTTCCAAGGCTGAGCCCATTTAAGCAAAAGACCAAAGAACTTCCAGTACAACGTATACTCTTGATGTGTGGGTGTGGTGCTTTGCTACATATGAAACAGTAGCTTACTGTCATTTCACTGAAGTCATTGTTAACTTGAGGTAACCACAATATAGGAAAATGAAAGGGTCCGGATACAGCAGTTGGTGCTGTTCACAGAAATGAAGCATCCTATACAGTATACTAATTTGGGTGAACTGATCCTTTAGTATGATGTAGGTGGTTCACTATGTTAGTACCATAGACTTTATATAAAGATGGACAACTTGACAGCCTCCATAGGTGAAGCCAAAACCTTATAATCACCCCTCCAGTGGCTAAAAAGTCAAAGTGCATGTTGAATACATTTTGTCCGTTGATAAGTTCATTTCAGGTCATTCTTATCACACTCTATGCTTTACGGGTGTATGTTCAAGTGCCTATATATCCGAATAGCTGCAGTGAATCATCCACAATGACAGGACTTCACTGCTCTTTATGTTTAAATAAGGTTTTTTTTGTGAGATATTCCAGATCTCAAAGTAAAATAAAAGTTTGACTATTTTTATGGGAGGTTTGAAAAGAGACCCAATCCACACCCAACAATCCCATACTACTGAAAAGTGCCCCAGTTTTCACTAGGATCTCACAAAGAAAAGATATGATTTACATATTTTCTGTATATTTTATTTTCTATTTTACTGAGTTTTATATTCCATTTTTATATTCTCACATGCTCTCTTGTCTGCATCGTTATTATCTGCTGCTGTAACAAGTTCATTTCCCCAGTGTGTAATCAATTAGGTTTATCTTATCTTAAGAGTTAAATGTTTGTTGAGTTACAAAATCTTTTTTACCATAAAAAATACAAATCAGCTACTTCAACAATCTCTGTCTTTCGGTGTCATGTTTCAGGAACTGAATTTCTCTGGTTTTAAGAGGAGTTCAGTGGTTATCTACACAGATGGTTGTTTTTTATCAGCTGGAGTATGAGCAGTGAATGTGACAGTGAATGTAACATGGTCCGTTAGTAGCAAGTAGAAACAGACATTTATTTATATGATAATATAATGGGTTTGTACTTTAATGGTATTTCTGCCTTTCATGCTCAATATGTTTTAAAACATGTAAATTGTAATAGTTGCAGGCTGGTCCTGAGTCATTTTCAGACCAAAATGGAGTTGTGTTCAAGCAAAGGTTTCTCATACAGGCCCCTTGTAATTTCCTGTGGCTCAGATCACAGCTCTCAGTCATGCAGCTAATGGGAGAAGGCATTAGAGGACATAAACAAGAGTACATCAGCCCATCAGCTGCAGGAGGATGCTCCCCTCTCAGCCCACTGCCCCGCCAAGTCAGTCCGGCCAGCACAGTTTGTAGGAAACGTCAGCCGCTGTGATTGATTTGAGATGGGCGATTCCCCCGTCTTCATGCTTGTATAAAGCAAGACAGCTGTTGAGAGAAATCAAATTCCGGCAGACATATTTTTTCCATCTGTTTAACTGAGTCGTTGACTCTCGCTGTACGGGTAAATAAAAAAACGTGGCCATGATGTGGCAGGGGGTCAGGGAGGCTCTCATTTTATAGCAATTACAGCACAAACCCCTTCCCTTTCAAAATCCAGCTTGAAAGTCAATCCCACTTTCCAGGGCTTTTTAGAAGTAAGATATGACAAGGCAGAGATCTGTCTCTGGTAACTGCTTCAAGACCCACACTACCCATGATGCACAGCAAAGGATTTATCACCCCGTCCACTTGTTTTTGTTAAGGATTCCAATGTAGTTTACTCTTGAGAAAATTACCAAATAATTTACTTCTTTTACATATTTCCTATATTCTCCCCCTAATGAAAGGCCAGTTATATAGTTACAGGAGTCCCGGGTTATTTTGCCGTTTTTGTATGCTTGTGCAGATGCCCGTGCCAAGCTGTTGTTTGGTATCTTTTTTTTTGTTGAGCAGAGGCATTACCTATATGTCCAAACATTTATTTCACCTTGACAAATAATGTGGAAAATTATGTATTTCTTTATAAAGCATTTTCAAAGTTGAAAAATTTAATATAAGTTGTAAATCTGAAGATATAGCTGACAAACGGATAAAACAGCTATATAGCTACAACTTGAAAATAGCTACAACTTGAAATAAAAAGCAGATGTCTTTTTAGCTATGCAACTATTTAGCTATGCAACAGTTCTCAGTTCTCGGTTGATGACTTTTCTGACAAGCAACAGAAACAAAAAAAAACAGATATATCCTGGGGTAAAAACATTGTTATACACTTAGAAGAAACGAGTTTCTGTGTTTTGTAAAGAAAATCACTTCTATTCGATTCTACCTTGGCCCCTCCCGGTATTCTCAGCTTGGGCAGAAACATCAGATTCATATGTTTTTTTCAGTTTCTCAAGATGATATAAATAATGAAGATATGGGAATAAATGCCACGTCTGCGTCGTCCTTTCTCAGCATATTTTCACTTGCATGTAAATACAAGTTTTTACATCTGATTTATATGATAATTTCTCAATTTTTTACCTTGGCCTATCAACACCAAACAAAAACAAGCTAAACTTCAGTTTGAAGTCCACATGTTAGAAGAAGTTGAAACCAGCTCTCCACATGGCTCTGTGTTTATGGTGGGATGTCTTGAACCAGCCACGTGATTTGATCACACTGGCATGATTGGCGACTCCTAAAGGTTAAATGTTGATTAGTTTGAAATGTTTATTAGTTTATTCACATTTTCCCTGCAACGATTAAAAAAAGATCTCTGTTTGGACAGATCCGTCACTACAGGCATGTGGACGCAGCTTCTCTTCTCACCACAGAGCTCTGCGAGTGATATAGTCCTGAATGCTTCTGCGCTGCTTCAGCTCTTGTGTCTTAAGTGAAACAGATTATGAAAACAGATGAAACCCAAGAAGCGCAAACTTAGTTTGAACAGCAAAGAAACAGTGTAAGAAAACATTCAAGCCTTTAGAGCTGCTGCACTTTTGACTCCTGATTCTTATCGTGCGCCGAGAAGCTTCTGGTGACTCCCAGAGCTAAACAGAACACGTTCGGCACAGACGTTATTATCTGAAGTTATGTTATTATCTTAACTATTAGTGGTTGGGCTTGTGCTCAGTACAAACAGGTGGATCTGCAGAGGGTTTTTTAAAGAAGCAGCTTTGAAGCACCACTTGATCCTCTTGAGGATTGTTTTCTGGCTTACCAATCAGTCATGGTTCTACAATATGTGGCACTGGCATTATAAACATTAGAGTGAAACAAATGACAATCCTTATCATTTTAAATATTCACGCAAATAATTAGAGAATAACAAAAACAGTTCCCAAGGTGTAATTTGCAGATGGATCTACAAATGTTATATTTTTTACAACCAGTGCATCCTTATTATAAATGTCTTTATTTGTAGCCGTGATTTTCTCGATAACTGCTTATCAGATCCACTTCAAACTTGGCAGGCATATAATTAAGAAATATTCTGACTAGCTGTATTGCTTGTTGCTGTGTTAGCAGTGATGGCACCTTCTGAAATTACACAATCATATAATTTCTTGTTCCAACAACTAAAAGATGATGACTTATTGGACAGGTATGTGTTTCATGTTTGTGTGTAACGTTTCCAGTTTGCTGATAATGACCTAAGGCCCTGGTGATTCACATGAGCAGCCATGACCTGGTGACTGATCACGTATGAAGCAGAGCCAGAGAATCAGGGGAAAACACACTGTCACCACAGGGTTTGACTGACAGGTGATCTCAGGGAAGATCTCTAGAAAAACACTGCAGTGATGATCATGACCTGAGCACTGGTGTCATGTCTTTGCCTGCCACATCTAGGGGGAAAAAACGAAATAAAATGGAAATATACAGAAATAGTTAAAAAAAAAAAGCATTCAAAGTGAATATGCTAAATGTGATTTATGAAAACTATGAAATAGAAGCTTTAAGACTGTAAATGTAAGTGGACAATGACTGTGGACTATAGTGGATCTCATCCTGATGCTGGATCATGATCTTGCTGGCTGCTGACCAGAGACTATGATTGCAGCAGGACTGCTTGACACATAGTATTGAAGTTATCCTTCAAAAATGTTTACCCTCATCGATGCTGCTAAAAAACTTTAATCCCGATGATGTTTTCCTACACTTGACATCTATTGCACTTCTGTCCGTCCTTGGAGAGGGATCCTCACATGTGGCTCTCTCTGAGGTTTCTACATATTTTTACCTGTTAAAAGGGTTTTTAGTAGTTTTTCCTTACTCTTGTTGAGGGTTAAGGACAGAGGATGTCACACCATGTTAAAGCCCTATGAGACGAATTGTTATTTGTGAATGTGGGCTATACAAATAAAATTTGATTGATTGATTGATAAATCTGATCCCAACATGTATTTTATAAATGACTTCATCACAGCTTTTTGTGAACTCCCCTTTTATCTTAATGAGCTGTCACGTTAGGAAAATGTGCAGCCAACGACTGCGTGTTGTCAGAAAGCCACACTGATCCTTGGACATGCTGTTTTTCCCTTTTCTTTCTTTCTGACAATGGAAGACAGTGACGAATAACAATGTCTGTGAATGGACAAATTATTCCCCCTGCACCAGTTACAGGCAAGTACATGGAATGTTTTCTGCCCTTTATGATATTATGACAGCTTGGCTGCAGCTGCATCACATTATTGCAATTATGAGTAATTCTAAATCGATTAACTTAATATCAAAGACAAGTCGCGGAGACAAGAGCATAAAATTGGCGCGGCTCTTTCTAAATCCACAATCAAAGTTTTTCAGGGTTTTAGTTTGGCTGCAACAGGATCCATGTCTGGGTATTTATTTGAACAAGACATGCACAACACAATCATGCGCTCCAATTTCCGGCAAATGTTTTTAATTTTACAACCTTCTGTTGTAGGTCCAGTCCTCTCTCGTTTGGTTTGATTGCAGGCTGCTGGAATATTCAGCGTGGATTAAAATAGCAGAAGGCCTTTGGTGCTTGTCCACGGGAAGACACAGAGGTAGTAATCTCCCAGATGTGCCTCGCATGGCTCTGCGATCTCTGGAGGAGTTTCCTCTCAGGGCCTTATGTGGAGTTCAGTGAAAACAATCAGAAACGCCTGGCACTGGAACTGTGTGGTTATTCTATGATGGCCTTGGAGACGGTAACAAGAGGTGACAGTTATAATCACCGTCGTACAGCCATGACTGGGGGCAAGATATGTGAAAGAGATTCCCCAACATGGATATAAAAGATGTTCATGGAAAACATGTTGGACATGATTTGGACTGAACTGGTCGGCCTGACCTGCTCTCCAGGATGTGTCCAGGCTGATGATCTGTTCATCAGTGCAACTCATTAATAGAAACTGTCCTCCCAAGAAAAACAACTGGATCACTGTGCGCGGCTGTCTTGTGTTTTACAGCACAAACTGTTATTGGTTTATGGCACAAAGCAGAGTGAAAGGACTGTTTCCTCAAGGTAAGCAGAGCTAAAGCTCTCAATTCATGGTAATGGCCGCTATTGGAAAGAGTCATACTGCTTGAGGAATAATGACTTTTCAACATGTTTATCTCTTAAGTAAAGCCAGAGCAGAATCTGGCAGATGAGAAGGAACATTTGTTGTAGCAGGAAAAAACAGGTGTTTAAACAGGGACACGTGCAGGGACAATGTCCTTCATCTTATAAGTGGGTTTAAATTATTATAAATTACTTTATTTGTAGCCGTTGATTGATTTTTCCTATGATTGCTTATCAGATTGACTTCAAACTTGGCAGGCATGTTGCTGAGGACTTGAGAAAGTGCAGTGTCGACTGGGAAGTGGTTTTCTTTTTTTTGACAGTTGATTGCGTTGAAGTAAACAGATTTCATTTTTAGATGTTATAAATGCTTTTTCTGAACAGTCCCTGACAGTTTATCCTTAGGAAAGATTCCTGTTTATTGTAACTTTGGTCGCAGTATTTTTATTTCTTTAAATTCCTGGCCACTGTTAAACATACAATACATTTAACTTCGGCCACTAGGGGTCTCTCAATCAAAAGCGGTGTGGGATCAACGGAGTTACGCACAGCTAAGAATAATTGTGATCCATATACAAACAAAGCAAGGAAAAAACTGAAGACTGGCTCACTGGCTAACAGTGAGATTTTCACTGGCAAACAGTGAGTTTTCCCTTTCTTACCAGAAATGCTGGTAATGTGGCTATAACGCAATTATAAAGACACTCAAATGAAATGTCCAGTTATCTGGAGTTAAGTTGCGAATTTCTATGGGTTTGAACATTGTTGGAAACAGTTTGGATAATCTAACTCCTCAAATCAACAAATTATATAACATAAGTATAGTCATTTTTAAACATGTCAATGAAGAATTGTTACATATAACATCTTTAACTCTTTTAAATATAAATTATAGACAAATACACACACACACACACACACATATAAATATATATATATGACCTTTTGGTTTTCTCTCCAAAGAAAAGAGCTTTGTATAATCTGAATAAACAGTTCTCTTATTCATGACCTGTCATATGGCTGCTAATGTTTCTCCTTCCCTTTCTGACTCAGGCGAGCAGTGTTACCATGTTCCCACATGTCTGTATTTGAGTTGGTGAGTATAAAGTTTTATATATAGAGAGAGAGCTACAGAGGTATAATCCAAGTTGTTCGAATAATAGTAATAATAGACTTTATTCCTAAAGCACCTTCAAAAAGATGACACAAGATGCTTCACAAAATAAAATGCAAAGTTAGCGAATCATCAAAAATCGAGATCATACTCAGCAATGCCAAATAACAACAATAAACAGTTCATCATTTATTCTCCTTTAACACATCTGCTTAAACATTAAACATGTTTGGCTCTGTTGCAAAAGCCACCTAATATATGATTTGGTATTTTGGATTCATTGTATCTCTGCACTGCAGTCACATTATTGATAATCAAATGTCTTAGATGTGAGCAGTGGGAGTTTTAGAACGCTTTAATGGGGCCGTGTAGCACTTGAACTACAGTAACTGCTCTTTAATTTACTACTTCTTCAGAGTTCTCGCTGCAGGACTGAATGAATGAAGTTGAAATTTATTCTGCCAAACCACATTTCAAGAGCTGTAAACTGCTCCATGACACCATCAAGGCCCGGAGCCAACATTTCACATTTCCACATGATTCCTGTGTTATTTTGCCACAGTCAAATCAAAGATAGGTATTCAATCAATAATATCCCTGCTCCCACTCCTCTACCCACTGTCCTCCCACCTCTGCCAACAGTATTAACCAAATAACGCTGCAGCTGCCAAGAATATCTCACCAAGCCTTACACGGACACATCTGTACAAAGAGGGGAAGAAAATCCTGTGTAGTAGTGTGGTAACTAAATTGGCAAAAGATTTATGACCTGTTAGCACACTGGGGGGCAGAGGAAGATATGCCAGTGTATCCCATTAAATCCCAGGACAGTGTGCATTAAGGAGCTGCGTCTCTTAAACATACCGATCAAAATATTAATAGTAGGCTGTAAACACAGTGCCTCTATCTGACAGTGATTTACTTTACAAAAACTTTAATCCAACAGTGTGGAGCGGCTCCGCTCATTAGCCACGGCCTTTAACTCACACTCCGGGGTGACACACACAGGTGGACGCTGAGCCCGAGTGACTTTTGTGTTTATGTTATCTTTTCATAAGCTCTGTTTGACATTTGTCAAACTGCATCACTGTTTAACTATGTGCCCATCAAACTTCACACTGCCAGATGGGTGCCGTTCCTGCTAACCTTGCCCAAGGCTGCTCGGCCACACGGTCTTTCCCCTCCTCTTTTCCTCTGGTAATACCTCTTTTTCTCTTCCTCTCCTGAAGCATGGAAAGCTCTGACAAATCTGACTACGCTGACTCTAATTTCTTTTTAAATGAAAGCGTATGCTGGCTTATGAATAAAAGTTCACGTTACCCGTGATAACTGCAGACAAGCTGACAACATAACACCATAAAAGTTCGGTGGTTACGGGCAGCGGAGTAGTCAAGCACAGACATCGTATTATAAACCTGGTAAGGTAGGTGTTAATGTTTATGGAAACAATGAGGGAAAGCTTTGACAGAAAACAACCCAGTAATTAGCGGCAATTTAGATTCAGCAACAGACCCACCTCAACACACACACACACACACACACACACACACACACACACACACACACACACACACAGTGAAGTGAAACAGAGAAGCTCAGAGTGTGTGTGTGTGCTACTTTTCTCCAAGCTCCGACAGGTTTCACTGACAATGAAAAAAATTCTACCCATGGTGGAAAATAGAAACATACAGACAAAGTTTATTGAAAGGTCTATACAACTGGTTTTCATGCTTCAACGCATGAACTACAATTCCCATTTGTACCTCACAACCCTTTTAGAAAACAGTGGGCTTAGGATGTGCTTTAGACATTTGTGTAAATATTCTCCAAATGTGTCAAGTAACCATTTTTCAATTAATGTCTGTATGATGTAAAAATACCTTTTTTTTGACGAATGCAATTCAAGCAATGATTAAGTTGAAATGTGTTGACAATGGTTAAAACATTTAATATTTATATCGTTTTATTAATAATAATAATAATAATAAATATAATATAATAATCCAGTACCTGTAAATAATTTGTTTCTGTACACTGAGACACAATAACTATCTCATCAGTAGTTTTTAATGAAAATGTATTTACCATAAAATAAGACATACAAATAAATAAGTACAATTATATATAAATTTGATATTGATATAATAAGTATTTTTTTTTTTTTACATTTTTGTATATGTATTGCTATTATTTTGTTATCATATCATGAATTCATTTAGCTACAATAATCATCAGGTGTAGCGAAAATCTATTATCTTCCTTAAATACAATACAAAATTCAAAAAACAATGCAAACTGAAAGGTCATTTTATTATTGTATTTTACATTATTTTGTAGTTATACATCTTGACAGGTTGGGTAATATTCAATATATTTATTATTGTCATGAAATCATAGGAAAATACCAAAACAATTATCTTTAGAAATTGATCAAATGTATATTATTGTGGCACAGAGCTGCACTGACCATGTCAAACACACAGTGAGTTTTCAGTTTTTTACTTCCCTTTGAGTCTTTACTAAAAACACAGTTACGGTGTTTGAAGAATTTGTAAATTGTATTAATAATTTAGACTCTCAGTTGGAACCAAAAGGCGAATGGGGGCCACAGTATTGTCTGGACCCTTCATCATTGGTAAGTTACTTTTAATTATAGGACATTTTTTGTAACCAATGCTGGCTGTAAATATTGGACATTATAACCTACAAATTCTCAACTCCATGATTATTTATTCATTAGCTTAAACAGTTTTATAATTATTATGTTCTTATTTATTTAGTTTTTTAAGAAAATATAATCAAGAAATTGAACACTTTTACTTTCAAAGTTCCACTGCAAAAACATATTGAACTATTTATACAATTAGCATTAAGTCATGTATAATTATTCATTAGAAATTAGAAATATGAATAATCCAAAAGTATATGCACTGTGTAATAGATCTGTTGTTTCCATTTTCAAGTTTAACGGCCGCTCCTTGTTGTTGTCTGAAGCCGTAGAGTTTTACAAAACTGTGAAGGGAGCTGTTGGAACAGATGGAAGGTGGAGTGAGTCAAGAATCTGTCTCGAACAATCATCCAAAGATTAAGGACGTTAAAAGCAATTGCAGGGCTTTGTTTTGACAAGCTGAAATATTCCTCAAACCTAATATTTACGGCAGACAAGCATCATCGCACTAGACACTAGACCGCTGGATGAGCTCCGTAAGTGCTTTGCATCAATTCAGCCAGCTAATGTCCAAGTTGGATTGTGAGCTGTACTCTTGTCACCAATGCCATAAATAAGGTGAAATCTAATGTGTTTCTGTGTTGCCTTCTTCTCTGTTATTGTTATTGTTGGATCTAATGATAGAAAGGCCCAGCTGGCCCTATCAGCCCCGGCTCCCAATCTAAACAGATTGACATAGTGCAGGTGTCCACCACCTCAACTGGCACCTCAGCAGAGAACATTAGACTGGAGCAGGGCTTCCTTTATAGCTTTTAAATGGAGACATAGGTCAAGGGCTCCCATCCAAGGCCTCGATCAATACCATGACCCCCTCCAGTCAGCCCACTTTGGCCTGGAACAGGGAGAGAGAGGTGTAAACCAGACGCTGACCGATGACCCACCTGCCAAACTACCTGCACCTACAAAGGAAAGCTCTGATGGATGGCAGCTGAAGATTGCTCGTGTTGCATGTTTGTATATACGAATTGTCATTTCCTAGCACTTCATGTCTCCTCAGTGCAGAAACCCCTCCCAGGGTTTGAAGGCTGGTAGTAAAATGTTTTATACCTGAGCCACAACTTAAAACCAATTTGAAAACACACTTTGTTTGAATTTATAAGAATGCAGAACCCATATAGCCTGACTCATTGGACCAAGCTACATTTTTACAGTCTTTAACTGTCTTAGATTGCTATTGTTCATAAAAGCTCCTGACCTCCAGTAAAAGTATGAGTGCAACCTCCAAGCTAACAGCCTTTATGCTTCCATGGAATTTACCAAATTCTATAAAGATTTGAATCATATGTCTCTTACTGTTTTTGTGGCATTTACTTAGCTGGTAGTTGGTCATTTTAGTGACAGCTCTCATCAAAAATCCACTGATGCAACTTCCCTAGCCTTATTTTGCAGGGTCACCTTTGCTTTACCTGGTAATAAGGACTGCCCAAACAGTGGTGATTGGTGTAAGAAATACAAACACGATGGAACATATTTTTCACCCCTATAACAGAATGATAATTGGTGCAGACAGACCTATGCTCTGGAGGACTGGCTGTGCAAGCATGCTAAAACCAGACTGACCATTTTCCTCCGACCTCCCTCATCAGCGAAAGAACTGTTCTTTTTGTTTGGGGCTGCAAACTCTAGAGACTGTTGTGAAAAGCTCAGTGGCTCAGCAGTTTCAGAAACATTCAAACCAGCAGGTCTCACACCAACAATCATGACACAGCCAAAGTCACTGAAATCACATGTTTACTGAAGCCACTGACCAGCATTTGCAGGGTTTTATATTTTGTAATGCTGCCATTTGATGGGATGCTCGCATGAAGGAGCAGTTATGCATTTGTCCATGATGAAGTGTTTGCTGGGGGTATTTTGTGGATTGAAATATGTGGCATGTTTATGCAGCATTACCGTCTAACATGTATCGGTGGAAATAACAACCAAATAACCTCCTCCTTTGTCAAGTTGCAGCTGGGATTGGCTCCAGGCCCTAAAAATATATATTTAATTGAATTGATTTGAAACATTTCATTTGGTCCAGAGATTTGTAGTCATTGACAATGTAGCTTTTTTTCTATTTTCTACAGGTAAGTGATCACACATGCAGGTCAGTAAGTCATTAAGTGAAGTACTGCGACTGTTTTCAGTTCAGTAGTATTAGAATTTCCGTCCGAGGCCAGTGCCAGTTCTAAACCTGCCTGTTTGGAATGGGCCGTTTGCTAGGCCTGTGTTAATGAGGGTTGAAGCTTTCTTTCTGAAACTGTAAAAGTATGTTTGAATATCTGTGTCAGTCCGATACGGTAAATTAAAATGATCAAACTTATCAACACAATGTGGTTTGGAAGGTATTGCATGATAAACAGTGCATGAGATATGTGTTCCACATACAGACAGACAGACAGACAGACAGACAGACAGACAGACAGACAGACAGACAGACAGACAGACAGACAGACAGACAGACAGACAGACAGACAGACAGACAGACAGACAGACAGACAGACAGACAGACAGACAGACAGACAGACAGACAGACAGACAGACAGACAGACAGACAGACAGACAGACAGACAGACAGACAGACAGACAGACAGACAGACAGACGTTGGTGATCTAGCTCTCCGCCTGTTCATTCAGAGAAAACCTGGTTTACACAACCACTGGTTGAAGAGTTAATGGCTCAGAAGTCCCATGTTTGGAGGAGAGTTGCCATGATATCATAATATTCTGTAGCTTTTACAGTCTTTTGAGAAGCTTTTAACCAGGCAGTAATGTACTCTGAGTCATTGCTTCGCTGACAACAGCACTGTCTGTCACCACTGAGAAGCTCCACTGCTAAGATCCCTGACTTGCTCAGTGACTATGATTCATTAAAGTCAGTTCAGTGTGAAGATTTTTTGTTAAAGACCAAAGCACCAAACACTGCTATGATTATTCATTAATTTCAGTTTTGGAACATTTGGAGGCAGATTTAACTTGGATTTTGAGGTAAAACAAAAGCTCTGGAATCTCTAACAGCATCTACCCCCGTCCTCCTGCCATGCTGGTTAGTATTTGTATTTAATGCTCCAGTGATTTTTAATTACTGTCGACTCAGTACTTCAAGTTCGCCTTCATGAAAGAAACGGTTACAGATACAGTTGAAGTTGACATTTTTGTGCTGCAAGTGTGACAGATTGCATCTTATTGAGGAAAATCACTGAAAGGTTTTGGAATGGAAAATAGGAAACATGAGTGAGCTAAAGACATTTGTATTTTCACGAGAGGCTCTTCGTTAACCCTCTACTGTTTCCACCACAGAGACAAGGCCTTTCTTGTACATTGTTAAAAGCTGTTAATGTTCATTCAAGATCCCGATGCAGCATTTCCTCACAATGAATCCAGTAAGGTTTTTGGCTCCGCACCATCAACTTTTGATGAGTGGGTCATGGCGTAATTCATCAGAAATTCATACCTTTCAATAAGACATTTGTCACCATCTGTCAAAGTCATAAACTGAGACATTTTCCACGTCTTCAGCTCAAACACCAGAGGGATTAACATCACAGTCAGAGCACTTAGAGAAAAAGGCTATTCGACAAAATGTAATTAATTAAGCTGCTGTCCTTGAGTTGTGGTAACAGATTTCTTTTTTTCTCTTCCACTACATTTGAGAAAGGAATTATGTTCTTTTTAATGCACTACATTTATACAAAATCTGTATTAAATGGATACTTTGCAGATTAAGACTTGTGTTGTAAAAGATTGAACTTCCTTACAGGTTAAAATCTGCTCCGCCTTCATCAGCTAACTTTGCTAATAATATAACTCTGAAAGTGGCCGTGATTTTTTTATACTAAAGTACCTTTTAATGAAGTGTGTTGACATTGAGGTTTTACTTTCATTCAAGTGAAATGCTTCCTCTGATACTGATTAAATGTAATTGGGAAACTGCAGTTTTAAAAAGTAAATAAGTGCACCACGGAAGAAAACCCCCATTCAAAGATGAATTTAACCCACACACTGATCATGCTTCAGCATTTTCTGAAGCATGTCACTGGGTTCAGTTCAGTGGCATTTAGTATTGTTATAAATATCGGGCTGTGTAAGCCTATATGAAACAAAATAACACAAGACCACACACAGATATGGAGCGTACTCAGTGCCTGAAACAATATGTTTTGCCTTGCATACTAATCACCACCCTGATCCCTTTGTAAGTGCATTTCTGTTCTTTGCAGTCATCAGGAACGAAATGTAATATTTCAACGTGATGTTATGATAGCCTAATTCCTCTGGTCCGCTCTCGGCCTGTGAAAAGCAGCATAAACTGACGCACAAGTGCAGACGGCAGAGAAAACCGCAGGTGTTAAAACACTCTATTGAGCACAGGGTAATTTTGACATGTTTTTGTTTCATTAACGCTGCATTAATCCAGCTAAGCGTCCGATACACCTGTACCATGAACACTGCAGCATTCCACAGTGACAGCTCGACTTGTCACGCCTCTCCTTCTCCATGTCCCCACCTGTGGTAGTCACAACAATTTATCCCCCCACTTCTCCATCCTAACATCCACCTCCGCCTGACTCAACCATGTTGTTTTGACAGACCCGGTGGAAAAAAACAGCTGCTGGAAGTGTACGGCAGAGCTTCAACCGTCGAGTAAAAGGTCGTTGGAGTGTTGGCTGACACAATCAAAATACAATCCATTAAGAGCTCTGGGATGAGAGCAGCAGCAGTTTGTAACTCATCAGCTTTGTTAATGGCCTGTCTTAATGTTCACTGTTAGCTGATGTCATGGCACGCCAGTTGAGCCTGAATGCATAAGCAGGAATGTGTTCTGTCGTGACACGCAGCAATTACAGCAAACGGGATCATTTTATTATCACGTCTCAATGACTCACTTGAATGAGACTCGTAAAGTTTGAAGTGAGAAGTGACAACTTTGATGAATCTATTGGTTCTTCTTAGCAAATTACACTGAAACAAATTTCCCTCTTTCTTTTCTCATAGAAGAATCTTAAAGTGTAATAAGCAGTGTGTTGCAATAAGGAGACTTTCACAATATCTTCATAAAAATATGAAAAAAATACTCTGAACTATACTATGATGATGTTTAATGCTAACATGTGAGGTCAGAAGGTTGAGCTGGAGCAGAAGAATTTGATTGAGAACAAACTTAAAAATGTCCACAACAATGGTAGCATTTCATTTGCCAGTAACAATCCAACAACAGACGGCTAGAAACCTAGCTAGCTGCCCTCCAGGTGAACAACAAGCATAATACACAACAGCTAGCATCCCTTGCTATTAGTATTAAACAACAGACGTTAAACGTTAACTATTTATGTAAAAAGCAGAAATATAAAACAATACAAAAGTACTGGTAAAATGCCAATTAAAACTCACGTAATGTATTTAGTGTAGAAAGTTCTTACAAAATAAATGATATTTAGCCATAGACTTTTTTGAATGCTTAAACGAGATACAGTGAACTAACTTATCGTTTTTTGATATGTTTCGTAACTTATCAGATTTTACAGTTTTACATACAAAACATCAGTTTGTCCTACAGATGAGATTACCTACCAGTTGTTCAATATGTCTACAGCTACAATATTAAAATGTTACTGATTTACCATGCAGTAGTAGTAGCCTAGATGTTAATAATTATGGTAAGAACATTTTGAAAGCAGTTGATGTTAATGATTTCTCTACTTCTTCATACACTAATAATAATTTATTGCTTTTGTTATAAAAAATGTGAAAATTACTTTGTAATTATATAAGCATGTAGTTTTCACACTCTGTGGTACACAATTGAGGGATAAGTGCACAACAAAGATATTAAGAATTTTTTTAAGAAATTAAGATACATTTATTTATCCCACACACATGCACAGGCACACTCATGCAAGGGGAAATTTAACCTCTGCTTTTAACCCATCATGTACCAGACACACACAGAGCAGTGGGCAGCCGTGTACGGCGCCGGGGAGCAGATGTTGGGGGAGTAAGGTGCCTTGCTCAGGGGCACTAGACAGGGTAGGGAGAATCCTCTTGGATTTTTGGACAGATCTATCCAGGTTCGTCTTTTTGTTGTTTCTCCGTGGAGTCGAACCAGAGACGAACCAGAGACATTTTCTGCCCATAGTCCAAGTTTCTGCCACTAGTCCACCGCCTCTCCAATTAAATGACATTAATTAGATTCGATCTAATGAGAGTGCTGCATGAAAGCTGCTCAGTAAAAAGAGTGAAAGTAGCCGAATGTTTTGCTTCCGCCTCCGAAAGGAAAGATGCACATTTACTGAAGATAACCCCTCACTGGGTCTGCCCTCCTCCCTCTCATTTATTATTATTATTATTATTATTGTGTCAGTATCATAGCAATGAGGCTGTATTTGGGTTTGGGAGGTTCGGTGGTGGCGGCTGACTGACGTGAACCCTCGCTGGCCCCTCTTTGAGAGGACATGCTGATTAGGTAATCACCTGTGTACACAAAGCCAGCGCGCTCCTCTCCCTCCACATCCTCTCTGACAGACATGAGGGGACGACACAGTTCTGCTTTCACACCCCTTTTCATCACACTGCGGATAACAGCTTTGCTGCAACCTGCGTGATGGTAAAATAGATTTACTGTTTGAACAGAGTCACCAGGTGAGGTCTGGCCTGGCCTATTGTATGCTTAGGAAAAAAGGAAATGATGAAAAGTTAATCTTCTAATGCAAGTCAGCTAGAGACTTATTACCGGCTTAGCTCTGGATCCTGAACCTGAAGTGAATTATGAGCTTTTACTTTGCCATTACAAGACAGGATTATTATGTTGTTATAGTTCATAAAACATAACATGTGAGTTTGTCCGTACTTCTTTAGCAAGGGCAAACGATAAAGTTTAGTTTCGTCAGGTTATTTACGCTTGTTGCAAAAAAAACTTCTGTACACAAATGTTTCTAAGGGCCGCGCTGCCTGCATTCATGATCTTCTGTCCTAATTAGCTTAGCAATGCTAACAGACGAGTTGGCCTAGGAGGACTAGAAGGGCCCGGGTGGACCGACCGGCCTCTGAGGCCTGATGGGGCTCAGACCTGTCACTGCTCAGCAAATTGATTCAGTGGCACGCTCCGCTCCAAATAAAAGAGCGGTGGGTGGGGGGTAGCGAGAGACTAGCGGTCCATTCATTAATCACTGAGGTAAACAGGCCATCCAGTGACACCTGGTCGGGTTAATGCCCGGGACCCCAGAGTAATTACCACTCCCCTCCCAAGCCAGACACAGCCAGCCACTCACATGAAAGCTTGTGATTATAAAGGAAATGGGAATTAGCAGAAACATTTCAGAAAGGCGGTCTCCAGTTCATTGGGTAGCGGACAGGGCTTGCAAAAGAAGAAGGAGGGGGTGGGGGGGAGAAAAAAGTTTGTGGAGATGTGGGCTGATTGGAGTTTTCCCCACGGGGCATGAGGGGAGGAGGGAGCGGGAGGAGTGGGGGCAGGGGTCAGGCCCACACCAAATTAGTAGTGTCTGTTATTTGAAACCAAAATAAAGCAGGAGCAGCAGTAAATGATTTCCCCAATGCCGGAGCCTCTCTGGGCTCTCTGTTGAAATTACCGAGAGGCCACGTCGCAATTAGTGGTTTGTTTCTCTTAGACTGAAATATGGCCATAATTCATAGCTTTCAAACCCATTTCATTGGGAAGATGTATTGGCTGGCCAAACTGAGGAGGTAATTGTAACACATGATATGGCAATTTGTTACCCAACCAGCAAGTACACAAGGTATTTGCATGGATATATGTAAAAATGCTGCATTCGTATTCCAGGGAATAAAAGCCATTTGTTTTCAATCGGATGCAATTGAAAGAGCTATGAGGTATAACACTGCAGTGTGTTGCTCAGTGTGTAATGGCTCCAGTTAGTGTCTTTAATGTGGAAATGAGCTTGGATGGAACATGGCTCTAATGTGAATGTACTCCAGAGCTTTGGCCTTGGCCTCAGCACGGCTTTGTTTTCTACAATAAACAGGTATCGCTTACTCTGTGTTTACACTAGCTAGCACGAGGCATTATTTGATAATTCTGGATGTTTTCCTGCACGCCCTGTGTCCTCCAGGCCCTCTTGCTTCCTGGAGATTAACAGGCTAATCTTCTTGCAATGACTCATTACGCTCTGTATGTAATAATTACTGTGTGAAGTAATGATCATAATGCAAGTGTTTCCACTCATAATGACTCTTTCATTTTCCAGAACGTTGACCCTGGCTCAGCAGCGCTCAGCTCCCTTTGCCAAAGTGGATGCAGAACATTAAACCCCTTCTTCCTCCACCCAATCCCCCCCCCCAACCTTCCCAACATTTACAGTTAAACTTCATACTTCCCCAGTGATTGTAAAGAGTCCGGATTTTCACTCAGTTTTGGGCAAACAACACAATGGGAGTGTGTGTATGGCTTTAATGTGGCTTCGTATACATATATTATGTTGTAATAACCTGCAGATTAACAAGTAAAGTATAGTATAGCTTGATATTTCCAGTGCAGAGCAGACTGCAGCAGGCACGGACCTGGATTTCTCCCCAGTTCTCCACCAGCACCAGAGGGGCTATTACACAAGTCCCTTAATGACACTTAATGATTTAATTGTGCAGAAATCATGGAAATAAAGTGATACATGACTTACTCATGTTGACATTTAACAGACCCAAATCCATGTGTTCTCTCACTTAAGGGAGGTACTAAATGCCCCCCTTTTTGTCTGTTCCTCTCATCTATCTGTTGCTATTTAATGAAGGCCAGCCTCAAGCATTTAAATTATCGTCAACCTTGAATATTTACTTTATTTGTCCCAGGTATGTTCTACCTATGGTGCAGAATAGCTGTTTCTGGCCTTTGCCATGTTGGAAACCTTTGGTAATATCCCCTAAATGAAAGGCAGAGCTGTTTTCTCAGAATATTTCAACCATATACTATTCAGGCCACAGCTTTATAGTCTATATCTATGGTTCAGCCTCCGTCTGCATGGTCCACTAGCTTTTGGCCGTCTACGTAAGACGCTCATGAACTCTGGATTCGTCAGACAAACCATCCCAAAGCAGAAATATTTAAAACAGTCAGCAGATTAGTAATTAATGACATTTCAGCAGCTCTAAAGCATGAGAACGCTCTCTCGCTGTGGCATGCTAATGTCTTCAAAGAAAGTCTGGTCTTGCAGGGCTTGTTCTACACACATCTGCCTGGCTGCTCCCCAGCCATTGATAAATGAAAAACTACACTTAACATCCTCAATAGACACACACTTTTTTTCCTTCTTCTTTTGGAAATGGGAAAGTTTACAAGTGCTTAGCAATAAATGAGGCCTCAAGTGCACTTAAAGTGACAGCAAGAGTGGATTTAAATGTCTACGCTACTTTGAGCCCGGGTAGCTGCTGGAGAACTATGCCCAGCACCTGTAGCTTGAGCTCAGACTGAGCATTAACAGTGAAGCTAAATCCTTGTGGTCTGGACCAGCATCAACAAAGGAATTTTTAATTCAAATGTTGCTAAAAACTGGTAATCTAAATATGTTATCAGGATAAAGCTGGATAGGAAAGGGTATAGTATATTAGAATAAAGTTATTTTCATGTTTCTGTCGAAACACCCACATTCATTGCTTTATACGTAAACTCTGATCGGGGTTAAATGGGATCCTAGGTTGAGAGTCACAGAAGATACCGCTGATCTATGCCTCCACAGAAAAAAGACAACATGTGACTCCATGTCTTTAAAATAACAACCATCTCTTGACTGTCTTTTCTGTCAGCATGTGTCCAGTTAATGTGCCAAATGACTTGGTGAGGATCGGGAGGGTAACAGTTAATATGTGTTGCATTGGGCACTCTTAACGAACTCTACCACCAAGGTAAGGCAAGTTTTATTTGACTGACAGAAACAGGCGAAGGTGTCAGAAGGCTAGTTTTTAGCCTTACTCTAACATCCATGATAGCTTGCTAAGCGTCATGTTAGCTTGGCTACCTCAAAAGGCAGCAGCCCATCAAGATTCTCCCACGTTGCACTAAAGGGAATACAATTTAAAATTCTGGCACAGTCTTGAGCCAGATTCTCCTTTTGGGATCATGAGGTATTTGTAATTATTTTAGTAATTGTTTAAGCCACATAAATAGTGAAACTAGATCATTTGTTTTGTATGATGATAATGCATGGATTCATCACAAAAAAACAGAAAGAAAAACTTCCAGGCTTTTGTTGTGTCCTGTGGTATGGACGGAAAGGCAGACAATTACAAAAGCAACATTTTCCAAATTGATAGTGAATTATTGTTGCCACAGTGAGGAGCGTTATCTTCAACAGTTTTCCAAAGCAATCCAAGGAAGGTCAGCGCCTACGTCTTCTCCATCGCAGCAATGTACATAGAGAACATGTCTTTACGATGACCTCAGCAAGTAGAGATGAGGGAAAACGTCTGGATGTGGACAGGATGTCAAGGCAGAGCAGCAAATTTGTGTGTTTTTCACGATTGAGCGCAAAGGCATGTTCTGGAAATTCCCTGCAAACACCAACTCTTCCAAAGAGCCATGAAAGGGCTAGAGAATTACAAAAAGATATTCAACTATGTGGTGAATGCAGTTCAGTTGATTTTGAGGTTTGAAATTATGTTCAGGTTTTATCCTTTTCACTGTATCCTGTACAGTGTCATTCATTTTGGTTCCATCATATTTTAGCCCCAAGCCACATAGGCAAAGACATTGTAAGGCTACATCCATACTAATACATTTTGCATTAATATGCAATAAAATACATATCCTGTGACCACTCACGGTCACTGGGCATGCATGTGTTGATATACACAGATTTCTCCAATGATAGCTTGGCTCCTATGCATGTACCCAGTAACCCTAACCCTGTATAGCAATTGTTAAAGACACCAGGGTCAGAAGGTCTTGTAATTCATTATCCATGTTGTCGTTTTAGTAGCCGAGGCCTTTACCAGTTGTTGTCTTCCGGAAGGAGGCCATGTGATAGGAGCCTGACAAATCAGCGAAGGCTACGTCGTGACTGAAACGAACCAATAAGCAAGCGGTTGTGTCTCTGACATTGTTTCCAACCTAAACTAAAATGGTGTGGAATAATTTCTATTCATTAGTTACATATTTACATAGTTCGCACATGTTTAGTTGCTGTGAACATTATCATCAGAATTTTCCCAAGAGCCTTTTCAAACAGCTTTTTTTTGTATTTCGCATTATCAGCAGAATAAACCCAGATACGCTAGTAAAAGATAATTTTATTCACAGCTAAAAAAGTAACTCTTTCTCCCACCTCCAACTACCTTCATGCTCCTCTGTGGCTCATCTTAGTTGAACAACAATTCACAGCTTTAGTGAAAGCATTTCAACATGTCGATTTCCTGCCCAGCATGACAGTTCTCCATTTAGACTAAAATGAGATTTAACGAGAAGCATTTGAGAAAGGTTAAGCACAAAAGTGCAGTGTCCTTGCGGTTGCAATGTTTTGAAATCATCACACTTGGCTCCTAAAGTTCTATTTGAAGATGGATGAAATGGCTTTTAAAGAGTTGGAGTGAAGAAGTGCAGATACCTTGATGAAATATGTCTTGTATACAAAAGAGATTTTATTACTTCATCGTTCAGACAAAGCCATCAGCACACTGCACTTTTCCACTGGGTGCCTAATGTAAATTCCTGCTCAGTGTTTATAATTTCCACAGCAGGTGATTCACTCAATCAAACAGGGAGCTCCAGTTTCCATAGACCCTGGACTAAATCTGGATTAACATGCAGCATCAGAAAGACACAGGCCCGGCACTGCACACAAGCATACCTCATAATGCTCTCTATTTATTTTTACCCTTAAAATAAAGTTGATTTGATAAGACTGAGCGCACAGATGAGGTTAAAATAGTTTCCCTGGATCATTGCAGAGAGCGCACAACCTTGTACTCCGAACTAACAAAGGTTTCTGCATCAATAATCGTCAATCTCCCGTGTCAGGAGAGGGTCCTCAGTGCAGGTCAGAGGCTGCCACATGTAATCAGGGAAGATCAGAAAGTCTCCAGGGGAACTGGGGAGACACTGACCAATCCCAGATGGAATCTTACTCGCCCTCACTGTGACACGTGGATCTCAGCCATTACCTCAGCAAACACACAAAAATACAGCAAAACTGACAAACATTTGGCAACTCATTGCAACAGCAGACTGTGGAATGTAAAACTCGGGATTTGAAAAATGATTCAGACAACTGTTTGACTTTTGACTGCACTATTACTGTCCGTGCTCATAGTGTGTACATGTTTCTTTCAAAGCTCATTGTGTTGTTTGTAAATGTTTATATTATGCCCATTTATTAATTTCATGTGTTTATACATATATTACATTTTTCTTTGCCATATCCTGTCATTTCCCACTGCTACAGAACCTTTTCCTCATGGGTGTGATTAAAGAGTCATTTAAGGCCTGGTTTTAAATAGTTGTCTTACATAAGTAGCAAGTCAATCTCAGGCAGAAGTCATCATCATTTTTCACTGATTTTTTAACTAAGGCCGGAAAAAGAAAGAAACATTAAAACTTTAATGATACAGTGTGGGACTTCTAATAATATGCTGTGTTTGTTGTGGAAGAATTATTCCGATCTTTTATTGAAGTAAAAGTAGAAAAACAGACAAAAAATTGTAAACCATGGTTTTGATAAATAATTGACCTCAGTTCATGCAATTTATTACAAATGCCAAAGATCCACTGGTTGTCCAGTGAGATGATTTGCTGCTTTTTTACATTATTGTAGATGGATTACATTTGGGTTTTGGACTGCTGGTTCAACAAAAGTACATTCGAAGAAATCAAAGAAGGAATCCTCCCAAGTTGCGAAGACTTACTAGACTTAATACAAAATCTATTAGAAAAGATTAAACAAAGATTACCTTGACTATTATTTATAAAATAACTGTTATTTATTTGAGGTTGTTTAGTCCCTTATTATTATATTAACTCTTAATTTCAGGATTTGTATGCAAAATCTTGATATAAAATATAACTGCAAACCATGGAAGTCACATAAATGTAACTGAGTAAAGAGTACAAGTACAGTAAATGTATTAATTATGATTAAAATAAAGCATACTACTTAAAAGTTGTATTTGCATACAATACCTGAGTAAATATATTTAGTTTGAACTGTCTTACCAAAAATACATTCAGATTTTTAAAACAGGTTGTACAATCATGAATAACAGTGAGCCTGTTCACGTGTACAGTAGATCATTATTTACAAGTGCCAACACTAATTGTTACATTAAGAATTAACCGATATGATCCTGAAATGTTTACAAAACATGGCTGATTTGTATTAAAAGGCCCAAAAGTGTTTCAAGAAAATATTCTTCACACCATCACAGCATCACCAGCAGCCTGGACTGTTGACGTGAGGCAGGTTGGATCCATGGATTCATGTTTTTACTGAAATCCAGACTCATCAGACCAGATGACTTTTTTCAGCCTTCAGCTGCCCAGGGTTGGTGAGTCTGCATCACTACAGCCTCACATTTGTGTTCTCATCTGACAGGAATGGACTGTTTTTACTTAGCTCTTTTCCAATCGTATCATTCTTGCACACATTCATACAGCGCTTCTGTATGCAGCCCTTCTTTTCTCTACACTATCAGCACGGCCACGGTCTTCAATGAGCTGTGGAACCTGACCTGGTCTTGTTGTTGTTGACCGTTCTTCTCAAGACCGGAATTGTTGCTCAGCCTAATATGCTTTTATTGCTCAGCAGCATTTTAAAGAGTGGTTATCTGAGTTACCTTAGCCTTTCTGTCAGCTCCAACCAGTCTGACCATGCTCTTCTGACCTTTCTTATCAACAAAATGTTTCCCTCCACAAAGCTCATGCTCATTGTTTTGTTTTTGACTCCATTTCTAAAAACTCTGGTCTCTATCCTGAACATTGATTGATGCTCCTGGCCTGTGACTGCAGGATGTTGTGGATCACACTACTGCCACGTGATTGGCTGATCGGATGATCACAGAATAAGCAGGTTTACAAGATGTATCAATGTCTTAAGATTTATTGAAGGATACTTCAATGACTTGTTTATATATTTATATATTTTATATATACAATTCTGTGATACTTGATGAAAAGAAATAGTGAGTACACAAATGTTCTCAGTTTCTCATAGCACCGCAATTCTCAGCTGTTATCTAGAAATAAATAAGATCAAACTCCATATTCTGTGGTTTCCATTCACCATGGTGTACAGATTTATGACATGTTTTATAACATTGTGTCTCAAATGGTTTCATCGTGTGTAAAACACTGAGCATTAACTTACATGAATGACTTTTCATGTGAAGCCATTAATTCTCCCCACTTGCCCTCTAAAGTGAAAACAAATGTCCCTGTGCCAACTGCTCTCAGAAATATGAGGGCTCCTGTGATGTGGACTCGCAGACCACATCCAAACTCCTATAACATGAGCTGACATTAAAGTAGTCAACAACATCAACATGAACATGCACCAAACACTTTGTTTTAAATTCACAGTCTCACAAAAATGTCTGTATGGCACTAAATGATACTAACAATCCCCAAATATGAGTGCTTAATGAGACATGTACTTCAAAGCCAGTTAGCAGTCATAACATCAACAAATGAGCTCTCAGGTTTTCTGCCACATTTTGTATACGGCAACACTACTTAGTCACACAGGGGTGGAAAAACTGCTCCTACCTATTTTTGCTACTTATACTGAATATAAAGATTGGGTTGGTAAAATTTTTTTTAACAATTATTATCTCATTTGTTGAAATCCCCCTCCATCCCGATAGCCTGGTGAGGCATACACTGCAGATACTAAATTAGTGAGCGAAGCATGGAAAAGTAACAAGTAGCAGTTTTCAGGCAGTGCGCTTTGACAAAATGGCCGATGTGAAGCGGTGGGATGTATCAGATTTATTTATATAGCTTTCCGAGGTGTAGCAACCCTCGCTTTAAAAGTGTGTGTAATGTTTGTGTTATCTCCCAAACTATCCTCTAATAATACATTTCAGTATCCTTTCCTTTAATAGTACCCCTTATCTATGTTGATTGTATTTTGTAGTAATTAATCTAAATCTGCAGTGTAAGTAAAGTTAATAAAATAATTGCTCTTGAGTTGCGAAATGTGGTGGAGCTGAGGTTTGACTTAGCAAACAGTGGAGATAGTCATGCTGTGTGTTTGCTCTGAGAGTGACACAGATGAGCAGACTGGAAGGCATGGCTGTTACAAAACGGTTCGTACGACTGCCAACAGACTGTGCTCTGAAAACAAGAGCCAGCATCTGTCGTTTTAGGAAACTCACAAAAACAACATTAGGAGAAGGTTAGCGTGGATGGATGTGTTGAGAAAACATTTATTTAACATTAACATTTAATGTTAAAATTTAACATAGGATGTAGTGGTTTGTTTTCCCAGTTTCCTACCAGCAGAGCACTAACATAGCGGTATGACGTGAATCATTCCCTAAACTTAACCACATGGGTAGTGTTGGCTATTAGCATTAAGCATGTTGACAAAGTACTATTATTTTAGTAACTACCTCCTAATTAAAGCATTGCTAGATAATTTATTAAAAGCTGAAGACAAATTATGTCATCGTGGTCGTCAGATCAGAAATCCCAACAACAACATATTAACATTGGTGGACTTGTAGCTGTTCGACCATTAAATCCCCCAATAGTTGTGAAGAAAACAGTTGTTTGGAATCGATTGTGTGGGTTTCAAGGACATTCAAGTGCAAAACAAAATCTGTGGATGCACCAAGCTGACCTACTTGAAAAGTGCATGTTGGCAGTTAACAAGGTTCAGTTGTAGCTGGAAAATTTTTGCTTGCATGACTTTCCTTGCTGTCATCTCACAATCACAAATGAATTATCTTGTTAACTTGATATGAAAATGTAATTTCTTTGACAAGGCCACAGCTTTAATCCCGGCGCTGCTGCCTGTTTGAAGGGCAAGCGTAACAAGCCTGTGAACGGAGCCGAAGGCTGAACTGACTCAAGTGGAACTGATTGTCAGAAGAGATAATGACTGATCAGCATCTGAAGACACCGGCTGACATGAACAAACATTACCTCATTAGATTTTATTAAAACACATTAATCACGTCTCAAGATAACTAATGAAACTGAATGTATTCACAGCCTATTATATTGATGGTCACACAACACATTATGAGTGTACAATTAGTATATTAATGATGATGATTATTTTCCTACAGGAACAAGCCAGAGTCGCCATTAAAGCTCTGAACTGAACTTCTTGGATCAGAGCGAAGAGCAAACTCTGCAATGGCTACAGAAACTCCAGTCACACTTAATTAACTGGCCTGACAATCACATAGCTTCATGTCGGACTTAAGAGCATCCATATGATTTCCAGTCGACTCTCGGTCATACAACTTAGAAAGGCAGAAAGATTGATATTGATAAGCCAGCACGATGTCAGATGGGTAGCAGCTTGTCTGAAATCATATGTCCAATACCTCAGTTAATTGTATCAGAGGGTTCAGTGAGTGGGGGTGGAGTTTGAGCAGGAGCATTCCACATTGCCAAGGCCTGATGAGACAGTTATTTGACTCTACATATTTTCAAAGTAATTGCTATATTGATCCTCGTTTTTTTGTCCTGGTTTTGAAAAGTTTGCCCTTTTAACCAACGTTTTATTACGATGTCTGATTATGTTCGCTTTTCTTCTTCTGTGCTTTTGTATCATCAACCTGCCAGTATGATAAAACTGCACATGCTGTGTTCAGCTTATAGAAACCACTTAAAAGGATTTCAGGGTATAAAGTTCACCATTGTATTTACATTTTACTATTTTGTCCTTCACTGAAAGCAAGACTATGAACTTAGTCATATTTTTCCCCCTGTCTTTATTCAAGAGCATGGTTTTTCAGTTCGAAAGCAAGAGTTATCTTTTTTATATCCACAATTTGTAATGCTCTTACTCAAGATACTGCATGCACTCAGGTATACCCTATTTGAGCTCGCATTTCTTGAGCCTCAACTCTTCACCTGGTGCTCACACTGCTTCTGTGCTGCTTTCTTCAGACTCTAAATAAAGCAGCACAGCTCTCCCAACACTCTCAACTTTAGAATTTTCTGTCAAAATTCCCTGACCAATAGAATGCCAGGTATAGTGATGATGAATGAAATTGCACCGCCCTCGTTTAGGTGACTTTTGCTTCTGGCACTGTTCCCATGAAACACAGGGGTGAAAGAAACAGGGCAGCGTCGATCACGCTTTTTATTTTTGCTAGAAACAATGTTCCCTTAACCTTAAACAAACTTGAGATCCATAATTTTAACGATCTACGTTGACCAGCGATATGTTGGACTCCTCCAACATATTCAAGCACACTTGAATTTTTTGAAGCCGGTGTAAATTGTGGGAGTGCATAAACCGGTTTAAAGTTAACACAAAAAGGTCGGGACAGTTAAATTCAACGTCAATATACCTGGCATTCTATTGATTGACAAAACAATCCAAGAGAGGAGGAGCACAGAAGCAGGCGAAAAACTGAAGCTGGAAAGGAGGATATTTAAGCATAAGAGGGGTATATTTGAGTGAGTGCTTAATTTTAAGGGAACGCATTACAAAATCTGAACATGAAATGAATAAGTCCAGCACTCAAATTGTAAGACCACTATCTTGAATATAGATACAAAACATGGAGTTGGCCTCTTAACACTGTTGCCTGTAGACATAATAAAACAATGTTGACTGAATTCCAATAAGCCGCTTCAATCTCAGGGTTCTTGTAATAAAGAATTATGCTGGCTCAGGTTTTTTAGTAATATGGTGTGTCCGATCAGGAAACATAGGTCTGACAGTTTTAAACATCAGATATTTCGTTAACATTAGCTTACAGTACACAGCTGGTTTAATGGAGGATTTCAGAAAATTACTGTAAATAGAGGCTCTGTGAGTCCTGTTCTGTTTGTTCAGGACAAAGGTTCAAATTGTCGACTTTCTCTTGTTTGTTGAAACACGCTCTGTAGAAGTCATCCACCCTGTAGTCTCATAATTAGCCCCTCAGGCAGATAACTGGTAGATTAGCGTTAGCTTATCCTCCTCCATTAAATGAGTTGTTTTCAGTAAACAATGGAAGCTAGCTAAGTTTCATTAGCTCAGCTGTCAACACTTAACACAAGTGCTGTTTGTACCACTTTTTGCAGTATCACAATATAACTTACAAGTGTGAACAGCCAACCGTCACTGACGTCACTCCAGCTTTCTAGCCTGCAGGAAGCTGTTCTAACGTGAAAGCCTGACTGTCATGGCTGCCATGGACAGTTAATTGTATTTCGATTCAGAATGAACAGTGCGTCCATCTCAAAATAGAAAATGCCCTCTTGTACCTGCTCACTCGTCAGGTCCTGCTCTACTAGACAGTAAAGAAATATAATCTATCACTTTGTTTTCTTTGCTGGGATTAGATCTTGATGTGGAATGGGATATTCAAGACACATTTCATTCACTCAATAGAGAGAAGACTAACTGATTACAACTTACCACGTTTTTTATTTAATTATGACATCGAAAGTTTACTGCCTTTAAGATTTCGATATAAAAGGTGTTTCGTCCAGGAGGCCTTCAGACCCTTTGTAGCCCAATGCCATGTATGTTCAAATTAAGATAGTGTATTATTTTGAAAGGGATTTAATTAAATCTGTTTAACTGGATCTTGAAAGAGTTGGAGCAGTAGAGGACTGCTGTGTATAACTTTGTATTTTTGTGCTGAAGGGACACAATCTCCGGGGGCTATAACAGTATAACAGATGCTGTCTGCAAATAAAATCAGCAGCTGCCTAATATGAGTTGAAACATAAATTTTTTTCACCCGCTTACCTCAATGAAAAACACAATAAAGCCTTTTATTAACTAATTTATAACTGAAAAGTGATTGTGTCGTCATTCATCACTGATGTTAAAAGTTTAAGCAAAGAGAGAACACGCCTTTTGAGAAAGTCAAAAGACGGATAAATGGCTGTCAGCTCCGGAGCGATGGTGCTTGTACAGCCCGTGGCGGAGTTCAAACACTGAGGCTGGAATTAAACTAGAGTGTAAATGTCTCATAAATCTCACAAAAACCACATGTGGTGACACTATATCCACGTTTGACACTTGGAAGTTCACCACTGCTTAATAGCTGGTAACCATTGATCCGGTAAAGCATAACTCGTTATTGGTTGTGTTCACAGAAGCTCTGGTGTAAAGGAATCCCCCTGGAAAGATGATGACTTCATGATCTGGAAATCATTTGAAGAGGAACCAACACTTCATCCACATTTTTCACTGATTATCTAATACTGTTTTTTACTCTTGTTCAAGTTGCATATTTGCGATTGTGGAATCTACGGCTTCACACTGCCTGGCGTCCCACGTGGAGCGCAGTACAAACACAGCAATTAGAGCTCCTCTGGAGAATCAACATTACTGTAGTCCCCACTTATGTAAGCAGTGCCAGAGGTTATTATGTTCCCAGGGTTAATTATCCAAGCTGCTGATAACGTGGGTTTTACAATGTTTTGCCACTTGAAAAAAAAAACCTACAACGTCTTGGTGAAATATAAATTTGATTGTCGCCTCTGGTGTGTTTTTTTTCTTCTTGTTACACTAACTCCTGCAAAGCTGAGTGGTGTAACATGAAAACAATGTAGCCCCGGCTTTTCCCTGAGGGCGCTCTATGGTTACAAACAGACCCTCTTTTGTAATTTCCCTAAATCATCAAGTCGTATAACCACAGTTGGAAACGGAAGCTTTGTGTTGAGCCTCTTTTTAAAAAAGGCATCTAGGCATGTGTAGCTGTGAGTAAATGTTATAGCTGCAGTGATTTTTAATGCAGATTCTGTGAAAGGAGTCAGGTCTGTCAAACACACAGCTGAGTGAATCGGTCATTGCAGGCCACTTATTAGCATTCATACATACAGCACGCATCTTGCTGCATGTTATTTTCCCGGTGGGTGGTCCTCGCTCTGCTAGATGTGGAAACTGAATTAGCGCCTGAGCAATTTTGCCTGAGATCTGGAAACATTCTTTACCTTCCAGAAATGACCTTAATATAGAGCTGTAATAAAACACCTCCTGCCTCTGGCGTGTTGTTTTACCAAATAACATCTAACTGCCCATTACTCCCCATTAAAGCTAATGGTCACACTAATTAGGATAATTCCGTAAAAGGCTCTGTGTTTAGACCAAACTGTGGACGAGCATTAACTTAATGACAAGACTGACCACTCTCACACTTTGCCAGTGTGCACTTTTTTTCAGCCGGCGATTAGTCTGCAGCCTTTTGGATATGGCAGCGTTGAGAAGTGCTCTCTCAGCGGTATCTGCAGTTCAGCTGGTTGTGAGGTCATGTTACGCTTCATTTCTCTTCATAATGTTAGCGGTCACTTAAATTAGTTTCAAACTGTAATGATGTCTGTGTAAACAGTGCCAATTGTTAATGTCATGGCAAGATTAATTGATAGACGTGATGAGTTACAACTATAGACTGTATTTAAAGAGGTTTCTACCCTTCATGAGACTCCTTAAAGTTGCTTCCAGTCACCATTTTCTAATTTAACCAAAATTATAATCCGGTTTAATCCCCTTTATTCCTACAGAGCATTTTGGAGTCTTTCATGTTATGGTTTAAATTTTACAACCCACAATGCGGGTGTTTTAGTTTAGTCTTGTGACTCTCATCAACTTTATTGATTGGAGTCAAAAGATAGCTTTCTTTCTTTCTTTCTTTCTCTCTTTCTTTCTCTCTTTCTATCAGCATCATTTTCTTCAGGAGTTGATGAAGACCAAAGCAGAGCTAAAAAACTAAATATGAGGACTGATCAACTTTATTGATGGGAGTCAAAAGTAGCTTTCTTTCTTTCTTTCTTTCTTTCTTTCTTTCTTTCTTTCTTTCTTTCTTTCTTTCTTTCTTTCTTTCTTTCTTTCTTTCTTTCTTTCTCTCTTTCTTTCTCTCTTTCTATCAGCATAATTTTCTTCAGGAGTTGATGAAGACCAAAGCAGAGCTAAAAAACTAAATATGAGGAATGATCAACTTTATTGATGGGAGTCAAAAAATAGCTTTCTTTCTTTCTTTCTTTCTTTCTCTCTTTCTTTCTCTCTTTCTTTCTCTCTTTCTATCGGCATAATTTCCTTCAGGAGTTGATGAAGACCAAAGCAGAGCTAAAAAACTAAATATGAGGACTGACATTCAACAGGTAGTCTCAGCATGAATCTAAATTAATTCTAATGCTGCTTTGTACCTCTCTACCACATTAGCCATAACAACTTTACAGGGCAATATTATGTCAAATGTGTGTATTTGATGTTTACCTAACAATATATTATAAATAAACAAGTGAATAATTGAAGTAAAACCAAATGTTAAAATTGTGACACAAGAATTATTGTTGTTCACTTATTTGTTCTGCCTCCTGAAGCCCATCTGCATCGTCTAATTCATGTTCAGCTCCCTTGAAACTTCATTTAAAATATTTATTTTTGTCATAATATGTCCAGGCTAGTTAAACAGAAAATAATTTATTCATTGTTTTTCCAACAGTGATTTGTAAAGGTTTTGGGTTATTAAGAAACATACTAGTATCCTCTTTAAAGCCATCAAACTCGTTGTAATACTTTTGTGAACTTGGTTTTCACCTCTGAATTAAATATTCCATCGAAAAATGTTGCATTGTCAGACTAATTTCAGGTAAATTCATTTATAAAGCCAAATTTGTCAAAGTGCCTGAAAGTTCCTTTTTTGTTGCAACGTTACTGTTTTCCTGGATCTTTGCATTGACTTGGGTTTGTTTTGTCATGATAATACAAAACTATGTAAATGAGTCATATATCAGACACCAGAATTAGCCTCTAATTTCCTGCTAACATCCTCCTTGGCTGCTTCGAGCTCAGTCTATTCCCTTCAAGGAGAGAGAACTCTGAGAAGCTGTCATCTATCTTATTACTGGTTATGACTGGTCAGGAATACCTCTGCTTTAAAATCCTCTGGAGCGATGTAGGTTGACACTTAACAAATTCCTCAGGACATGTTTTGTCTGACTGAAACTGAGGAAAATAATTGACTGCAGTGGCGTAAACAATGCTTTTAAAGCTGCTTGCCTTTTCCCCTCTTTCATCCACTTGCTATGCAAAGTCTTTGAAATCCTTCTAGCAATCAAGACGTTTTTCTCTGGATGCTCCACATAGCCTCTACCAAATGTTTAGAGCACTTTAACGCTGTCATTTTTTTTGTTTTCATAAGTGAGGCGGCATCGAGAGCCAGCACACCGTATTAATTGTATTCTTGTGGGTACTGCTGATTGCCAGTCTGCATTGCCGCTGATTAACACCGGCTCTGGAACGGCCGCTGTTGTCCCAGGTGCTCTGTGTTTGGAGAGAGAAACCTTCCAACATTAAATACTTCACAGAGGAAGTCTCTCCCAGGGCCAAGGCTGCACAGCCAGACCACATTGAAACACTTTCTATGCGCTTTTACTTCCTCCGCTTTGTGTAGTTAAATGTTAGGATTTATGTAACAGTGATCACAGCAAGCAGCGAGCGCGGCTGAAGTCACAAAATGAATTTGTAGTCTGACAAAGACCTGACATCCTCAGGCAAGTCAGATCAATTAGCATTGTTTTATTTCTCAGAGCATCCAGGGCTTCTCAAGGCAGAGCCTCCTCCAGACAGTTGTTTGGATCCCTGCTGCGGAGCTTTCAACACGCAAGATTAACCTGAATTGTTGTCATCTGAGTGAATGGAAATTGGCGGATTAGTGCCACGATGTTTAGACTGGAATTGTCATATACAATAGACACAACAGCTGCAGCAGAATAACAGGTCCAGGAGAATAATGTGGCGCCCCCCCCCCCCCTCTCCTGCTGCATTATCAGGTTTTTGCTTAGTTTCATCTTTCCTCTTTTGCTCCAGAGCCAGAAATGAGCGGATGATTTGTTTCACTGTTTCCATGCTTGCATTCATTCAACATGACTAAGATTGTTAAATGTCGCTGGCCACACTCCAACAGGCCTAATAAAATAAGTATTATTTCTGACTGGACTTTTGAATGGCCTGAGTCCACAGCACGTTGTCTCTGTGTGTGTGTGTGTGTGTGTGTGTGTGTGTGTGTGTGTGTGTGTGTGTGTGTGTGTGTGTGTGTGTGTGTGTGTGTGTGTGTGTGTGTGTTCAGTGGCCCAGGAGCTGCTAAACGGAGTTGATTAGTGCAATTGGAGTTTTCAAGAACAGAGCAGCTGCTTTGATTCGGCCTGATTGCTGTTTGAAGGAAATGGCCGAGAGAGGCACTGTTCTGTCAGGAACTGTTTGGCAGAGTCCAGATGCCCCTCCCCTACTCACTCACACACACACACACACACACACACACAAGGACACACACTACTTGCAGACCTCCCACTCGCATATTTTCCCTTCATATTCCCCGGCCTGCTCATTTTAACTCCTGCCATCTGAATATTAGCCGTGTGTCAAACTAACCATGAAATAATGAGCGTAATGCTGCTGACATTAACTGCGTGACTCATGCTGGCTCGGAGCACTCCGCAACCAAAATGGCACCCAGAAACCTGAACGCACAAAGCCAGGATCCCGGAGCAGAGCAGGACTGTGCTGTTAGGACTAAACCAAATTGTTTCCGTTTCAGATGGGAAAGGGGGATACAAACATTTGGACTCTTGGCTTGGGGGCCAGGCAGTGACCGCTCTCGTCTCAGCACGTTAATGACAGGGTTTGTGTTCTTCTACGCTCCCAGAGAGCGATGAGATATCGACAGTGAGCTGCCGCACAATCAACTGCCTCCAGGCAGAGCAGCTGGAATGAATACAGACATCGCTGGCTGGCCCTCTCTCAGGCCTGGGGTTTCTACCAGGACCTGAGCAGACCCTGTGCCTGAGAAGTTGAGTGATATCAGTCAGGGACTCTGGATAATGATAATGATCAACTCCCGGGTCTGCAGGGTTCTCCGCTCACTGGAAAGCTGGAGCTAATTCTGAAGTGATGAAGGCTATGGCCCTGATAAGCCTTTTGAGAAGAAATGATCCAAGGAGAGAATGAACAGAGGGTGGAATGAATGATATTTTCTGCTGGATTGAGACTTGATCGCTTCAATTTCCCATCGACTGTTTGCTTAATCTTTTAAAAACATGCCATCAAAGACACACAAATTCATATCCTGCTGCCCGGTTGTTTCAGCCAGTAGCCCCAGGCCCCCAGGACCAGCAGCGTAACCATGGAGCTCCAGTACTGTATGTACTTTGTTCTGGCAGTCACTCGCTGAGCTAAAGCACATTATTTATCTTTCAATGCCAAGTCTGGAGTAATGAATGTACCTACATGCCGCTGTTTCCTCTGCCGCCCCCGCCGATGTTGAAACATGAATGACTCAAAAGCAGTTCAGGACATATTTCACAAAGCTGTCTTCTCCCCTCAGAGCCACTCATTCAAACGCCATTTACGTAGAGGAGGAACATATGGGAAGGGAAATGCAGTGTTATTGTGCAATTTTGTCCGCTTTATTTGGAAATGACTTTCCCGCCCTCCAGTAAAGCAAATGTCAGGGGAGGAAACAGATTTTATACGGCAGAATTGACACTAATTTGCACTTAATAACAAAATATATAAAAAAAATGTTGCTGTTTTTTCTAGAAGGTCAAGTAAGAAAAGCCTTCTTGTTCATATAAATTCTTTGTGAAAGGAAAAATACACAAAGTGAAATTTAAAGTGAAATGAATTCTTGGACTTCTACCATTATACCAGTAATAGGTCTTCAACTTATTCACTTCTGCCAGGACTCCTCGAATTATGAGGCCATTTCCAGCTCATTGCCAACGACAGGCAGTATTGTTGGGTTATATATGTCTTCCTGTGCACTCATTACATACATGTCAAGCACACAGAACCTGCCTCCAATTTAAATCATAGGCCTGAAATTATAGCTTCCTTCAGTCATGGCGAGAACAGTCTAGCAGCAGAAATGTAATTATCATGGCCATAATGGTTCCTAGTGTGCAGAGTGATGGGCTGTTGGTGTCTTTTCATGGAGTGCTGACAGGATTTTCAAACTTCCCTGGATTCTACATGTTTTCTTGAACTTGCTAAAGATAAATGTCTATCTGAGGCTACATCCTTAAATACTATGTTTTCATCAGAAAACACATTAACTCTTTTGCCAGTTGGAGTGTTAGAGCCGCTTAACTTTAGAAATGCTGCTGGCTCCATTTTAGTTGCCGATTGGGTCTTTTCGGTAAAGATATAGCCTTCACTAATGGTGTCTGACAACCGTCATTAGACTGGGCTATCAGTGTTGAATGCAATATGGATGTTTTAGCTGTTCTGAAGTTACATTCTGCATATTTCAATGCCACAACTGCTTACATGCATAGTAGAGGAGATTTCATTATATCTGCACATCTGTGTTCACACACATATCTTCCTGTTTATATCAGCACGCCCATAAGCAGTGTACATAAGTGATATGTGTTTTCAGACTTGTTAAAGACAGGGATTAAAACTGATATGGAGCCAAAACACTTGTGTGGACGGATTAGGGTTGCAAAGGGGCGGAAAGTTTCCGGTAAATTTCCGTAAACTTTCCGAAATCTTTCCATGGGAAGTTTAGCTCGGGAATTATGGGAATTTTGAAAAAAAAAATACGCTAATTAAACGCTGAACAATAAAAACATCATTCAAAACTCTCCATTGAACTCCAATAATTTGGCTAACTATTTATATCTCTGGCATTGCATTAGTGTTTTTTTACAAACTTTTTTCTCATCTTATTCTACAGAACAATGCCACGTGCACTCTCTCATGTGTGGAGACATTTCACCCCATCCAATGAAGAAGGAAAGGCTGTGTACATTTGCAAATACTGTGCAAAGACCTATGTTAAGAATGACACAACGATGCAGAATCATATAGTCAAGTGCCCAAAGTTTCCTCAGGGCTCAAATCAGCCTATGACAAAACAAAATGTTTATATTTATGTCTGTATATGACAAGGTAAATACAGTTAGTATAAATTACCCACAACATTTCCAGTTTATTCCTGTTAATTCCCCTATATTCCCGTTTACTCCCGTTAATTCCCGTATATTCCTGTTAATTCCTGTTAATTCCCATGGAAAGTTTCCAACTTTGAATATTCCCGGAATTTTGCAACCCTAGGACGGATAGATGCAGATGTCAAACGTTAAAAACATAGCAGCATGGATGTAGCCTGAGAAGGTGAGCTGGAAGACAGATTGCTCAGAGTGTCAACAGGACAGCAGAGAGACAAAGAGGGCCATGCCATGGAGAGTGGACCAGAGGGAAAAAAGAGTTTGGCTAGTGGGTGGTTGGTAGTGGATGGGTTGGGGGAGCGTGGTGGGTGGGTGGGTGGGGGGCCGGGGGTAAGCATCTGAGAGCAATCGCAGTGTGTGACAGAATGCAGACATAACAGTCTGCTCTGACACTTGTTACCAGCACGTAAACACTTGCCTCGGCGAGATAGAGGGCTACGGCGGCGGAGGGCTTGTGTCGATCTGACATTTATCAACCGCTAATTAACTGTTAATTTGCCAACCTTTGGGTTCAAGCATGCAGTCAATTCATCACGCCAGACAAACAGCGTGTCACTCCCGAAGGGGGGGGTGGTCCTGCTGTCGGCTCACAACATCCATCTGACGCCCTGGCCGAGCCCGGCTCTGTCTGCATGAATCATCTGCTCCCTTTGTTCCACCGGGATCTTTCTAAAGATGGAGGTGACCCTTCGAACAGTCGGGTGTGAAGCTTGTTATTCTCGTGTTTGTTGATTTTTGCTACTCAACACATATAGTGCACTGACATTTTTCTTCAAAGCATTTAGGATATAACATAACATAAAGTATATACAAGAGGTTAGACTGATGTATCACTTTGCTGATGTATAGCGAAAAAAGTTTATACAGGTTAGATTGAATGGATTGTTCATTTTTGTGTGGCTGTATAGTAGTAGTAGTATTGGTAGTAGTAGTAGTAGTATTGGTAGTAGTAGTGTATTTTAATCATATCTGCGCTGTTCCCTAGGTAGACATAAATATGAATTGATAGAAACACTGACATCAAATCAACATAAAATGTCTTGCACCTTGTAACTCAGACATAATTAATGTCTGGAAACTGAGTTTTTGGCAAAATAAAATCCCATTGGTTTTTAATGTTACAATTATTGAGTGAGAAATGTTGACCTTGCGAAAAGCTGCCATGATAGAAACTGAATATATCCAATATGTCAATATGCTAACAGATGGCATGTTACTCGATCTACATGCTAATATGCAGATGTTTAGTGTGCAACTTTTAAACAGACAAATAATCACGTTAAATGTATATTCATCATCATTAGCTTGTTTGCATAATAATTGTAATTATGTTACTATATAAGTAATTATACTTAAATGTGAAATTACCCTCATGGTTGAATGAGGGGGATTCAGCTGCAACATGAAACTCCACCACTAGATGTCACTAAATTCTACACGCAGTTGCTTTAAGCCATTTTTTGAAAACCTAATGATGTAAATATATCAACAACAGGGTGATCATATGGACTCTTCTTGAAAACTCCATTTGAAGTTGTCACAACTACAGCCACCATGCTAACACAGCTAAGATTATTATTAAACTGTGTTTTCAGTCAAGGATATTGTGTCCCATAATGACCAAGGGCTGCTTTTGTATTTTCCTATTTTAAAAGTAATTCAAGTAATCAAGAAAACTTGTCTACTTGGATTTTCACGGTGTACATCATCGTGTATAAAGACATCGGGAGATCAGCAAATAGCAACTTTGCTCAAATCGCACTGCACGGCCCACAGGTACCTCATTCAGCAGATGCCAAATATACTGTGCATAGTAAAGTAATGATAACACATACAGTACCTAATAGTCATATGTGTTGAAAAATGCCTCAGACGTCAGAGACAAGTTTTCACGTTATTCTGATGAAAAGCTGTCAGCAGCCGAAATATTTCTAATCCAGAGCATCCTGATCGTTTTCTTGTCAGGAAACAGGGGTGTGTGTCTGGGATATCTGATAGTGTGTGAATGTGTGAGCGTGTGTGTGTGTGACAGAGTTGAACAAACATGCATACGCCTGTGTGTGTGTGTTCTAGCTACAGCGGCTGTTAGCGGGCCGATGGAAGTGTCTACCACTCTGAGGTGACAGCACATGTCAGGGCAGCGGAGGAAATGCCCCCATGAAGCATCGCTGTCGACAGCTCCGGCTCGGTCCGCCTGACACCTGAAGGGAAGCTCTGTGGCTGGCCGGGTCACGTCTGCTAGCACACACACACACACACACACACACACACACACACACACACACACACACACACACACACACACACACAAACAGAGACGCCTCTCACAGATCAAACCCCTCCGCAGTCACAAGAGCTAACAGCCGTACCAACACATTGCAAAGTGGTAACACAAAGGCCTGGGGCTGGCTGTGTGCACTGTGGGGTCGGTATTATCTGCAGCTCATACATCAGACTTGACAGCAGGCCAATGTTAACATCCTCATTTTCTCCTCTGACAACAAGAAGAGGGAGATTACACTCCTGCTTGTTGTGCAAATGGCAAATAATTCCAATAATGAAACCAATTTTCCGAGCCAATCTGTCGCCCTGTGTGCTCCACTTAAGCACAATTGCTCTGAAACCGAATGCGTGCGGGCTAATCCTTTTAAAATGAAACACTTAAAAAATTAAATGATAGATCTCAAGCTGACGTAAATAGCGCAGCTCAATTAGGGCTGTTTGAAATCCTAACTTCTCGGGCTAATCACCTCTCAGTGAAAACACAGAGCGGGTTTGATTTCACTGGCACTTGTTATTAGGGTAAGGTATGCCCAGAGATAGCAACCCCCCCCCCCCCCCCACACACCCACCCACCTCTTCACCAATTGCGCTCACTCAAGCATACGAGCCGGAGTCCGGTGCCAAATGAGGCTGGTTTGGAGCAATTTGACTTCCTTGAGGAAATCTCTGAGGCACTTTTGAGAAAGGACAGACTGTTTACTAACAGTCTCTGATTGCATGTGTTGGTCTATGGGGGGAGAGGAGCGGCACACCTGTCACGCAGCTCTCTCTCTCTCTCTCTCTCTCTCTCTCACACACACACATACATTGATCTTAAATGAGTTTAATAAATTCTCTTTTATCATCTGAATGACAGGAACTCTACCTGTGTGAGAGGGATTCAAAAGCAGCCACAGAGAACTTCCAAGAAACTCATAAATAGTCAACGTGATCCACTCTGTCAGCTCCTGGATGAAGCCGCTCAGTCTTTTCCGCACCTTATTTTTTCTCCTGCCTCACATTGCTTTTTGATGATTAACGTCTGCATAGTAAATGGAATTTTGCACACTTAATATGACCGAGGATTAATTAATCCTCATGACTCAGAATATTTTTGAAATAGGTAAACAAGGCCCTTTTTCCAATTTGGCTAACATATTTATATTAGGCTTTAAGCGGCAGCGTTTAGCGGAAGCTGGAATACTGCCTCAGTGTGCTCGGCCTGCAGCTGTGTGTGCCAGAGCCGGGGCCTGCTCAGTCTAATGTGCTCTGATAGTCCCACCAGAGGATTTCCTTACACCAACTCCCGGCCGCCGCTCGCTTGATCAGGCCCAGGCCTCAGTGCACTCATTCATCCTGCGGCCCCCCCGAGCATGTGTGTGTGTCGGTGTGTGTGTGGGTCAGCGTGTGAGAGCTCACCTCGGCGGTAATGACAGCCCACTGAAAGGAGACCTGTGGTGAGCCCGAGCTCGCCAGATCTTTTCAAGATGCCTGCAATCAGGCGCTCAGGACCGTGTCATTGCTCTGCCCTTCGCGCTTGCACACACACAGTTTGAGGAAGAGCGAGGTTTCCTAAGAGTCGAGCTGTGGCACGGTGAAAATACATGAGAGTGTGTGGCCTCGCTGATCAGGATTCAAAGTGAAAATGTCCTTATTCTACTCCTGGACGTGTTTTGGCCTCAGAACTCCCACTCTGCATACCGGTCACATTCAGTTTGCTCATAACTGAGAGCTCCAGGATATTACAACTTTTGAGGGTTTCAAATGCTAACAGTGGTAAACACCGAACCCATTAAACCTGCTTTACATAATCCGACTCAGCGCAACAGAGAGGCGTAGCTCTCTGAAGTTTGTTTCCTGCAGCACATCATTTAGAACCCAGCAGGTCATTACAATCCCTATAAAAGGATAAAACTGCAAATGTTTGTGTTGCCGGTTGGAAAAATAGCATTCAATCAAAGCACTTTAATTTTAATCATACTTGTTTCCTCCGCAGTTTGGTGCCCACGGTTTGAAACCGAAGAAACAAAAAATAAACACGGCACTCCTGGTAAAGAAAACATGGATGAATTTTACCCCGCTTTGTCTTTCTGTCTGGGTTTGTCCCACGGTTTTCCCCCTGCAGGAACACACCACTCACCCACTCACGCGCACACGTCAGGTATGGGGAGAAAACTGTGTGAACATGTGTTTTACAAAATTTGCTTATGTAGAAAATGTCACATAAACGGGAAGACATACATAATGTAGGCACTCTTTTCTCTCCATATTCAGATCTGCCATGTGAGGTGTTGCTGTGAGACTCTGGCCATGTGTGGACACTGTGCAGGCCGGCCTGCAGCCCCGGCCACTCTGCAGCCCTCTCTGTATTATTACAGCTGTAAGTGTGCCAGCCAGGGGAAATTTGTCTGCAATTCACCTGAATTAGAAGCGCTAACACAGCTCCCCGCGGCAAGCGTAATGGTTTGTTTATTTTCCTTATCTGTCATTTGCTTATTGTCCCATTGAGTCGCTTCAAAAAGAGTCTGTGGGGAGATGGTCACCGCCACACGGCTCTGGAAAGTCCCACTTTTACACTCTTTAGTTAAACAGTTCAGCTTTGTGCCGCAGGTAACGCCTTTTGTTTACCTCTCTTGTCTAAAATTTCCGGTGAAGAGAGACTTTGAATAAATGCCACAGTTACTCCAAATGAAAAGATGCAAACAGACTAAAAATAGATAAAGAGTGTGTCTCTGCCCAGGCTGACCTGCGTTGTTTCAGCAGCACAAGTCTGTAATCAGCGAGGGCCGATCTGCAAGTCGTCCTCAGTCAGCCACAAGAATGAAGCCATCAAGATGTGAATGATCGTCTATAAACCATGTCATATGGTGAACAAATATGGTAATGTGGTGAACATCTTGACTATCCCAAATAAAACATTTTCTCCAGACCTCTGAGGAGAATAACCATGGGATTAGGGCATGCTTATCAATTTTCCATTACGCGTTTTATTTTTTTTCTTGTCAATGAGAATTTGCGTGTTTCTGTAAACAAACTTACAGCTTCTCGAAGACTTCAGCGGAGATGAAGACGAAGACAAATCGGGCTGACAATGTTTAAAACCACCCAGTGGGGAAGAGGTAATTAACAGACAAACAAAAAGCCATTTGGAAGAAGTTGAACAGGAGTGGCACAGCGGCCAAGTGCTCCTTGGTGTGCAGCTAAGTGTGTGTAATGGCCCCACAGATGTCTGTAGTGTTCTTCCTCATTGAGATGTGGTCAGTGTGGGACGTGGAGCAGGCTTTGTTGTTGCTGGGGTTGAGGGTTTACACAGAGCCGGGCAGCCTCAGCGTTCTAAATCAGCCCGTCACACACCACTGCCTCCCTGTCAGAGACCTATCTGCTACCACTTACTCAGAAATGCAACAAATTTACTTATAATTACTTAGAATTTTGTCGTGCTTGTAAATACTTGCGCTCTGACAGTTCATTTATTTTGTTTGATTGCTGCCGACTATTTATAGAGGAAGCCGGCCTGGATGCAGATTCCATGTGTCATCTAGATTCTGCAACGGGACAAAAGTGGCTGGGATGATTATCGACTGGTTTCAGGGTGTTTATGTACTCACTGAGGTCAAGGAGAATATGGCTGTAATTGACATGCATTCAATCTTGGGGTGGGCATTCCTCCAGCTCCGCATGGGAGTGTCTGACAGCAGCAAACACGACTCATTATCTCAGAAACCTGTGTTCTGTGCAGAGTAATTGCTTCCCATTGTTCTCTGTTGTAGACCGATGTCCAATGTGCGCAGATTTTCTAGATGCTGTTGCATGTACTCGCACCAGTGGAACATTTCAGACATGAACACAGTCAAGACGAATGGGCTCAAATAACGGGCAATAGGATGTTGAGCCTTTAAAGTGGTGTTTGTACTTTTAAATCAATATATCGATAGCCTGTCAAATAAATCTGCATGAGAAGTTTTTACAAATGATATCTTGGGTGACGTTACACAAAGACAGAGGAAAAGGAAGTCAATAGATCCTTTAAATTGTACTTGTATAGCCGTTATTCACGAATCATAATTTAAGAACTTAAGAAGGTGTCACATCCTCTGCCATTAACCTTCAAAAAGAGAGGGAAACTATCCAAAAATATATAAAACATAGAAACATCAGAAAGCACATCAATAGATGCAATAGAACATCAACAAAATAACAATATTTAAAAAGTTCATGAGAAAAGGCAGTGTCTGTCTGATACTACTCTTATGGAAGGAGCAAACACCCCCCACATTCAGTAGGTGGATTAGAGACACCATGTCTTTCTTGAAACTGGAGAAAATCAGAGATACTCTGAAAGGTTCCATACGGAGCTTTGAGAGAACCTTCTTGTTGTACTATGAGAGCATACAAAGCCCACTACAAGAGGAAGATTAGATGGCAACCCCCCCCCCCTCCCCTCCCCCTCTTTTATTTTTATTTCTTTTAAAATTGTATTTACCTATTTACTGATTTATTTATTTTTTTTTTCTTCTTTAATTAAATTTTCCTCTTTCTTTCTTTTTTCTGCTTTGTCTTGCAGCAATGATGTATGCAATTGTATTGTATTGTATTGTAATAATCTAATATCCCTATATACATATATATATATATACATTCTATGTACTTCTGCTGCATGGGGTAGGCTGGCCGGGGGTGGGTGGGTAGTATTGTGGGTAGCAGGGCCGGGTCTAGGCAGGGGCAAGAGGGGGCCTGGCCCCCTCAAATAAATGTTGTGCCCCCTCAAACTAAATCCCAATTTATAATAATAATAATATAATAAAGCACAATGCCCCCTCAAGATTTGTGGCTGCCCCCTCATACATGCCTGTCTAGACCCGGCCCTGGTGGGTAGGGATATATCCATCAGATTTGTGTTTATAATTGTATTATTGTATTGAGTACCCAAAGAAAACCAATAAAAAGTGTTAAACAGAAAAGGCAGTGTCTAACATTAATGGGGTGGTGTATCAATGTTTAAAGTATATATACATGCGAAAAGTCTGACAGATATGAAGGGAACAGCAACAAAAGTGTTCCACTGTATGTGAGTTCATTGTATATATCGAAGCAGTCTAGTTGTAAGTAAATTGGAACTGTAGAGATACAGAGCAAAGAACTGCTTAGTACTCAGTGTTCAAAGTTCCCAAACTGTGTGTGACACTACAAAGCACACATCCTGACCTTGGTCCCTTGCTTGCATCTGATTCCACACAATGTTGGAAAGTTTCCTCAGAGATTCCACTTGGTGTTGACATGACTGCATCACATAATCTCTGCAGATCTGTCTGCTGCACGTTCATGCTGTCAATCTCCTGTTGCACCACATCACAAAGATGTTCTACTGGATTCACACCTGGTGACTGGAGGTCACTGAGGCTCACTGAACTCACTGTCGTCGTGTTCATGAAACCAGTTTGAGCCGGCTGGAAGAATCCATTACAAGATGGTAAGCTGTGACCATAACATGGTCAGCAACAATACTAGATAAACTGTGACATTGAAACAATGAATGATTGCTTAAATCAAGCAATCAATTAAAGGTCCAGTGTGCAAGATTTAGGTGAAAGGGATCTATTGGCAGAAATTCAATATAAAATAATCCTAGTAATGTTTTCACTAGTGTGTTTCATCTAAACTTCATGAATTGCTGTTCTTTGCCCTATGAGCCCTTTATATTTAAATACTTTATATTTGCACCAGGAGCAGGTCCTCTCTACAGAGGCTGCAATGTTTTTTTATAGTAGCCAAGACTGGACAAACTATACACCTTTTGAGTTTTTAAGACAACTGAAGGCTACCACAGGTTCTCTTCCATGTTTGGATGGGGAGGGTGAGGTGGGGGGTATTCAGCTGCAACATGCAACTTAACCTCTAGATGTCACAAAATTGTACACTCTGAACCTTTCAATTATATTTGTAAATGGTAAATGGTTTTGTATTTCTATAGCCCTTTTCTAGTCTTGGTGATCACCCACTTGATGACTTTGTATAGCCCATATTCACCAATCACAATTTGCGTCACATTGAGAAGGTGTGACATCCTCTGTCCTTAACCCTCAGTAAGAGTTTGGAAAAACTACCAAAAAAAAAACGTTTAGCAAAGTGTGAAAAGAAAAACATCTCCACAGCGTCACACCAGCAGCAGCGTGGACTGTTGAACATTGCAGGATCCATGAATTCATGATGATGACATTCTGACTGTACCATCTGCAGCCTCAGCAGAAATCCAGATTCATCAGACTATGTTTGTGGAGCCTGAAATGATCTTCTACTGTTGTACACCATCCACCTTAAGGTCGAAAATGAGAGATCACTTTTTGTCATTCTGATGTTTGATGTGAACCGGACCTGCATCTGCAGGATTTTATACATTACAGTTGTGGTTTGGTCACACAGCTCTCATCAACCTTCTTATCAACCTCATTTCCAGCCACAGCTGTTTTGCATGAAAAGGTTTGAAGATACCGACTGTACATTACCTTCCAAAGATCAAACAACTGGGGCGGCTGTGGCTGAGGGGTAGAGCGGTCGTCCTCCAACCTGAAGGTCAGCAGATCGATCCCCAGTCTTCAGCATCTGCAAGCCGAAGTGTCCTTGGGCAAGATGCTGAACCCCGAATTTCCCCTCATAGAACAACAAAGTTCTGCTAATGCACTGTATGAATGTGTGTGTGAATGTAAAACTGTACTGTAAAGAGCTTTGAGTGGTCATCAAGACTAGAAAAGCGCTATATAAATACAAAAAAATACCTGTTGTGGAGCATTTAACAGGTAAACAGCAGATGCCTCACACATGAGTTGGTGGAGACCAAAACAGAGCTAAAAGCAGAATATAACATTAACAAGGTGACCAGAAACATGACTCCAAGCTGCTTTAGGACATACACTGAATCCTGCAATTCCTCTTTATTTCCACCAGAGTAGGTGCGTGTGTGAACGCAAATGTCCAAGTGACATGCTTCACAGTTCCTGTGGACTTTGTTCTCCTAGTATAAAGTCAGTATAAATCCAGAAGTCGCTTTGAGAACACAGCAGGGTATCCAAGCTTCCCAGAGTCACTGTATAATGTACGAAAAGCGGAAAAATTTAAAAAATATACCTCCACCAAGGTCCAGCAGTCCCCTTAAATTCAACCAAGCTGCACCAAATCACACAGACTCATAGGTATTAGTTCCCTAAATGGGTCTGATTCTAAATCAAGATCCATGAATTATTTCCTGAGAAAATGTTGATATAGAAAGTGAAAACAATTCCTGAATCCACCTCCTGATCAGTATCCAAACTAAAATGTATTGGATTCTTCCCTGACCCCCATCATATCCTTTCACTAAGTTTCCTGCTAATCTGTCCTGGAGTTTCATGTGTAACCTTGCTTGTAAACAAACAAACATACTAATCAATCAACAAATGAAAGGACTGAGGTGAAAACAGAACCTCCTTGGTGGAGCTCTTTTAAACTTCTATTAATTCAGAGTTAAAAAAAAGAAGGAAAATTAGTGGGATAATTCGGTTTTCGTGTGTATACTTTCATTTTGGTCATGATCCCTGATAAAGTCAGATGCACACACACACACAGACATATGTGTACGTATTGGTAACACAAGTCTTTTCATTCTCTATAATATCTCAAATGTATAAAACAGCAACTCCACTAGAACCACATTTGGCATTTTGTTAAATCCACAGCCACTGATCATGATTAACTTCAGCAAAGCAATTCTTAGGTGTCACATACTTTAAAAGAACAAACTCTTGACTCTTTGTCCGCCCTCTCGTGCTATTTGCACAGCAGTAAGCTGCACCCCCATCCCTCACACCTATGCTCCTCCAGCACACGGACAATTAAGCACAAAGGGGTGACAAGGTGGCTGCCGTCCATCTCCCGAGAGCTGCCAGCATCGGCCACGCTCCGTTTCAGATCCACAAACACTGACTGGAGACCTGATAACGTGGCTGCGGATGAACAGCGGCAGCTCGGCAGGAGGAGGCCGAACGTTTCTCCAAATCAAATCAAAGTTTATTTTCACATACACCAATGACAGCGTCACTGGAGCAGGCATCATCTACACAGTAGACGGGCTTTACAACAATTTAAAAAACAATTGACATACCATATAACATATAACATATATCGTATAACATATTAAAATATTAAAATGAGGCAGAAAAATATTAAAATGAAGCAGATGTTTACCGGGTGGAGTGGGGAATATTAAATTAAAACAAAAAAATATGAATATATATGTAGTAAGTACGTAGTAAGCGGGACCTGTGATCTTTTTACCTGGCAGGCTTTACAAAATAAAGATGACATAACATATAACATATAACATATAACATATAACATATAACATATAACATATAACTAGGGCTGGGCAAGTTAACTCATTTTAATCATTTAAATTTTATTGTAAATTAATTAATTAATTAATTGTTTATCCGCCAATTATTTTCTTTGTTCCTGTTCTGCAGCATTATTTTCTTTTTTCCTGTTCTGCAGCAGTCAGCAACAGACTTTCACAAAATAAAAGCCTGACTTTCACAATAAAACAATAAATAATCAAACCTGAGTGAATGCGAGATAAAATAATTAATCGAGTTAGCTCATCACTTGAGTTAACTCGAGTTAACTCGATTGAAACGAGTTAACTTGCCCAGCCCTACATATAACATATAACATATAACATATAACATATAACATATAACATATAACATATAACATATAACATAGCAAAGCAAAAGAAGCAGCTAGATAACTTCCAGAGTGATTGCCACAATCAAGTATAATCAAGGACTCTTCAGTGATTTGCTTTTTATTGCCATTTCAAAGACGCAGTTTCCTTTTTGTCAAAGAGATTCAACAGCAGGATAGTTGTGAGTAGGGATGAGGGATTTTGGTACGTACCCCAGTTTGGATCATTGCAGCTCAAGGCTCACATGGGACCAATATACAATGGCTACAAAATCAGAGGATGATAAAATACACAAATTTGAAGAAAGGCAGAGTCTCACACCACAATCTAATCATTTCCAGTTTCAAGTCAGTGGGTTCATGAAAACTTTCCTTGAAAAGCCATTTGAATATTTGATCACTGATGATTCAGATCCCCATCATGAGCAGAGGATGTATGGTAAATGTTTCTTTTAACACGGCCTTTCAACTCCCCTCTGTGTTCAAGTTTAGTGTCTGCAAGATAACTGCAAAACATTTATTTTTATAATCGAGCCCGGTTGGATTTGTCCCCCATAAGGAGCCCAACTTAGCTGGGTTAAAGGAAAGCATTACAGCCAGCAGGCATGTGACCGCATAATTTCAGCCAGAGGCCTACGCTTCCTCTGCTAGCTGTCATTATGCCCTCAGTAAGCCACAGAAAGGCCCCAGCCATCCTGTGGAGATCACTGCACTCCTCGCCGCTCCGCCTGATTGGCTATTATCTAAATGAACCAATGTTCTATATCAGGGCTTTTGACTACATAACTACCCTGTTAATATTCGGAGGAAGTGCTGGAGGTCAGGGAGCTCTCAGCCGCTTGACCTCAGGGTCGCAGGAACCTGAGCCGCAGAGTGGCACATGGCAATGAATGAGCCCTAATGATTTAGATGGTATCTGTTACACAGCCCCGGAGAAAGCCAATCTCTCCGGGCAATCTGGCTGTGGAGAAAAAGCAGAGGTTTCGAAAATAAACCCCACTTGTTTCAGAGAGGGGCAAAGCCGCCTCGGCAGCGCAGCACGTCATCGGGATCTACAACCATGAGTAATCACACACAGATGACCACACATGACCGGGCACTGCCGCTGGACGCATGTTGTGCACGGAGCTGTTTGGAGAGCCGGGTCCAGGAAATGCAGCGAGTGATTGGACTTGTTTGTTTGCTCTGCGCTTAAGGGACTTCAGCACCTTGTTAAAGAGGCCCCCCCCACACAGGCTTTGACGGCGGGGCCCGTCACAGGGGCCTCTTCGGAGGATTAGCTGAGCAATTGCCTTTAGTTGGGCTAAAAACAGGCCCTTTGTGCAGCCATTTAAGACGCTTGTTGATGCGTGGCGTGGCTCGGAGTTTCAAAATACTCTGGTAAACATTGGGCTTATGCACAGCAGCAAAACCATGACCTTAAGGAACGCTTTCAAAAGCAGTTTTCCTCCTCCAGCGCTGCATGTTAACAGTGTAAGTGTACTTGGGAGACTCCCAGTGCCGGCTGAGTGTAATTTATTTCCATGTCATCCACAATGAAATCAGAGCCACTGTGATATGAGCAAGAAACAAAGCAACATTTATCCATAGTAATTTATTACTACCAAGACCTCGCATCATGCCGTTATCATCCCAGCTCAGCTAATACTGCCTGTATGAGGCCAATAAGCATCAATCAAATTTGAATTGTTTAGCCCATATTCACAATCACACTTGGCCTCATAGGTCTTAACAATCTCTACAAGTTGCAACATCATCTTTCTTTAACCATTGACTACAGTGAGGAAAAACTACTCCTCTCCAAAAGAAACCTTTACAGGGCAGAAGAGGCAGAAACCTGAGAGATAGTTGTAAGTGTGGGATCCATTGGCCATTGGAGTTGTGTTCATTTCATATTTAGAAAATATATACACAATAAATACCAAATATATCAGTAATTCATTTGAGTAGTTATTTACTCTGGACATTTCATTAACTAACAAATATAAACAACAACAACACAAATACAACAAAGATGTATTATGTATACAATTTGTCAATTTATTCATGGCATGTTGGAGACAAAAATGGATAATGGAACATCCTGTGTCCAGGGGGTCACGACAAATATATTAAAAAAAAACATTTAACCATATTTAAACATACTCATATTTAAATTGATTCAGATCAATTTTATTTGTGTGGTGACAAATCATAACATTCATTGTCTCAAGGCACTTTAAATCAGAAAATACAGTGTGCCTAAATAAAATAAATGCAATGTTAAACTACAGTACTTTAAATATACACTTTTATTTACTTTTATATCCAACAGTAAAACACTGACAAAAGTCATTTTTCAATATTATGGTAAATTTCACTTTCACACTAATCCAGCGTTTTTCATCCAATAAAACAGAGAAGTTTGGCAAAGCTGCTGGTCCCATTATAGTTTGGGGTTGTGTCTAGATGGGCAGGAAGTGACAGTTTTAGAAACATCCACAATCACCTCCTGATTGGGTGTGATCAGTCACGACTCGAGTGTGCTAACACTTACTGTCAGTAGCAGTTCCACCTCGTTGTTGGTCCGAGAAAAGAAATCCCTGCTCTTACTTTTCACCATTGCTATTTGTAGTTTGTAGAATTTTCTGCAACTAAGCCACCAGAGTGGACTGTCTCCTTCTCCTTTGCATGACACACGTGTGACCAGTATGTCGCTGCTTTCACACATGCACTTATCTCCTGATCTTATCCTGAGGGGCTGCATGTGAGATCACTGATGTCCTAGACCTAGTCAGTTGCTTTTATATATTTTTATTCAGAAATGTTTATGTCAAAATAAATGTTACTTTGTATAAATATGGGTAAAAAGTGAGTAAATAAGAAGTATACAGTGAGTAAATATATACTGGTTTCCTATTTTTTATTGCTCTCCTATATATGTTGTATTTATTGCATTTTTATGTTTCTAAGTTCATTGTATGCACCATTAAGCAGAGCAAATTCCTTGTATGTGTAAACATACTTGGCAATAAAATACTTCTGATTCTGATTCTGATTCTGACACTCTGCGTTTCTCCTGCCAGCCACCAAGTTAAAACTCCAGATAAGGAGTGTGAAAGAAAAGGTTTTAAACCATTGCTGGATCCAAGCCTTTTTCTGGATCCTTCCTAAAATAGTTTTCGAGTAACCTGCTGACACACAGCAATTGGCAGAGGCCATAACAACGTCAACTGGATAACTCACCTACGTTATATAGTGGCCACGATAATCACTAGACAAGAGGTATCCTAGAAAGCCAGTGGTGACAGTATTTTTCTACTTGTCCACCCAACATTTTACAAATAAAACATCTGAATAAATGTTTCAAGAATCAAAATGAATATAAATTATGCTGCCAAAGAAACAACGCTTAAAAAAAAAAATTCTATATAAAGTATTTATTTGATCATCGCTTGTCATAATTTACTAAAGCAGCCTTGGGTACTTTGAAAGTCCACCACTGAGGAGGATGATAATGTCAGTATTAATGAATGTTCTGTTACCAGTCTAACGTATGCAGCTACGTCCTTATAAACAAAAGTCCTCTAAATATAACTTTCAGCTATGTGAACAGATGTTTGCATGTGTGTGTGCAGCGTGGCTGAATATGTTGCATCTGTTGTTTGGCTTCTCTGTTTACAAGGATCTATCGCACAATACACATCCTAGATGTTTAGAAGTCAGAAGGCCTTGATGCAATGACAGTGCTCAACACTTGACTTCCTTATTTTCTCCCTCTCTGTGTAATACTCTCAGAAACTTTGTTCACCTCTGAAACTGTTGGATTCATTTAGCACCTGCAGCTTCGTGTTTCCTGAGGATGAGTCAGCGGTTAAAGGTGGAAACTAAGAAATATAATAGAAATGAAAATGATGCAGGATGTCTGTTCATTAGAAAGTGATAAGAAAACCAGAGAAAGAGTCATATATCCAAGGTTCTGTGCAACTACAAAAAATATGTATAACAAAACATACTGGAAAATCTGACTGTCTAATGCCACAATGTTGTTAATATTGATTGAGTCTATCTCTGTCTCTCCCATTTCTAATAACTATGTTGAATTAGATACAGTATTACCTAAGTTAATATATTTATAACGTGACTTTCATTTTTAAATAAAAATGAGAGCACAGCTGTAATGTAACTGCTTCTGCTAATTGCTAACGAGAAGGAGCTGGGTTTATTCTCTTCATCATGATTCAGTTTAATCTCCCTCTTCATGTCCATTCAAACTCAAAGAAACCAGCTTAAAAAAATTCAGCTGAAGTGAGTTGTATATATTTTATCTTGCTGACCAGTTGGCTGCCTTTTAATTGGTGGGGCTTTATATTTGTACAATCAGCCGACGGGTGTGATGCCAAGATATCAGGAATGCAACAGCTACAGTGTTAATAAATAAAGATACAACATTAAATGCTACATTAACTCTACTTAGTCAGTTCAGAAACTGCCTCTAATTAACAATTTAAGTTGTTGCTATGAAAATATGTGAATGGGTGGTAAAAATAAAACATTTTAATAAAACCACTCTAATGGAGATTGCCTATGAGAGCAGTCCTGTTGTGTGTCTGATGTTCTGTGAGTGATAGTGGTAATTAAGGTGGGACCTTCTCTGCTCTTAACCTTCAACCAGTGAGAATTCTTTCCTAAATACAAATCATTTAGGCCAATACGGTGGCATAAGGTTTTTTTTCATGTGTTGCCTAATGTCTTTTTTTAGTGGATGAATATTTTCCTCTATAGAAGAGAAAAAAACAACTCCTAAGTTTGATCATTTGTGAGACTTTTCACAGCAGCTTGGTGAGTGTTTGTCTGTTTTGTCCATTAGGTATATATTTGGGTCATGTTTTGCATTTGGTAGTGCATTATTATTTTTCTGTTTATTTTATTTCATCATATTTTCCACTGATAATAATACAGCTAATTTAGTGATGTATGCAGAGCTGCAGTGGGTGTAATGATGGAATAATGTTAAGTGTATGTGGGAATAACTGGGGGTTCATTATTCTGCCCAAATTGTCTAAATACACCATTACAGCGCCAGAATGCCCTATTTTCCATAGTGTATTTATGGAAATGATACATCTCTAAAGTATAATAATATTTGATACAGTAAAACTAATGTCAAACAGTCAGATCTAGTATTTAACTTGAAGAGATATATAGAGTGTGTTTGGGTAAAATGGTCTTTGTTCTTTATCATGGTGAACTTTAAACTTTTAATAAATACAAAACAAAACTTAACATGTGCTGACAAATGAGGCAAAACATGTAAAGAAAACAACCAACTGAAAGCAACCTGAACACTTGCACGTCTGTCCTGCTGTGACTGTCACTGAGACCAGCAGCAGGTAGTGAATGAAACAAGCTTTCCACCGGGCATGGATCACGCTCACATTAATAACACTCTCATTTGGGTGGGCTCTCCCTTCACTCGTGACAGTCATTTCCTTGATGGGTGTCAGAAATTAACGATGAAGTGTTGTCTTCCAGTTCCAACATTTTAAGCCTGCCAAAGGTTAAGGAAACACGGCACCATAACACAGAGGCTCGGTGTTTGTCTTGAAACCAGGCAGCGCTCGCATCTGCACTCCTGCTCTGGAGCTGTCGGACACTCGTTCCTGCGCTGAGCGAACACTGTGTTTGGTCTCACAACTGTTCATACTTCATTAGTGAAGGGTCTTTAAAACCGCAAATAGAAATCTAGAAGAATATGAACTCTTTTTACACTTGGCAGAGCGTTCGTCCTGAAAGTTTAACAGATGTGGCCAACATGACTCAGGTTGGAATCAAAAGTGAAATGCTATTTATAACAGCAACCATTATCATAATAATTATAATAATAATAATAATAATAATAATAATAATAATAATAAGTACAAGTACATCAAAGTAAAAATGTGGAATATGGCCAAAAAGGCCACTAAATGCAAAATAGCAGGCTTCCTGTTGTGTTTTTCCAATTGGACCTAAAAACTTTTTTGTTTGTCTGGTCATGATACACCTGTATATCGATTTTTGTGAAGACCGGTCAATGTGAACACCTTCCGGGGGTCTCGGGGGGCACTGTTTAGCCATTTTGCAACGCCCATTAAAAATTCCTTCAGAATACGTAAATTTTCACCACTTTCTAGCTTTCTGCAAATTGTGGTAAGAAGTTGAGCATGGTAAAGCCCTCAAAAAGCCAATTCATTTGCCTGAATAATAATAATTATAATCCTTACAATTTCAATAGGGTCTCACCTGACCTTTGATCAGTGCTCGGGCCCTAAATACATCTTTTAAAAAATAAGTACATTGATACTGTGGGGGAAGCAAAATAAGAAACACTAAGAACGTGTGTGTGTGTGTTTGGTGTGTGTGTTTGTGTGTGTCAAACATCACTCTGCACTTGTGAGTGTGTGTGAGACACCAGCAGAGAGTTCCTGTTGTCTGACAGAACAGTTAATCCACACACTGGGGAGCGATGGCGAAATGCAGAGAAACACCGGTCGAGGAGTCATCAGCCACTTTTCATCACCGCCACAAAAAACAGGCAACTTAGGTTCTTCTTTGTGAGGAGACGGCTGCAGGGCCCGGACACAGTCGCTGCTCCCCATAGCTTTACCAATCTGTTGGCAGGGGAATCACTGCTTATGATCACTAATGACAGGCCTGAACTCAGAGGAATGGGAAGAATAAAAGGCAGAGTAATGGGGGGGGGGAGGGGGCTTTTTAACAACCTGCATCATTGCACAGCCACACAAAGGCAAAGCTTAACCTAACATTCCTGCGTAATTAAGACATCTCTCACGTGGCACGTTTCTCCTGACCACCGGGGACCCCCATACAGAACGGGAGGGCTTTCAAAGCAGGCGAGGGCGGCCCACTCACATCTGTGATCACTAAGCATGTGCAGCGTGGCCATGAGTGCAGTTAGACTGTAACACTCTGCAGGCGATGTTTTTAATACACTGACATTTAAATTGTGATCCCACTTGCCCTTTAGTGGGGACCAACAGCACCGGGGAAACTGAGGGACGACCAGAGACAACTTTCAGCCAGAGAAACTTTGATAAGGAAATTAAATTATATAAAGCAGTTTTTTTTATTTTATTTTATTAAAATAATAGGATAATATTTTAGTTTCCTCTGCAATCCAATTTCAAAATGTGAGTCATTAAGATTTATTCTGGACAAATGAATTAGTTATATTTATTACTCTTACTGCCCTGAGCATGTGGTTTATTAAAAAAACTAATTTTAGTCCTCAGTTATAGATAAAAGAAATGTGACATGATGATTCGCACTAAATTGACTTTGATTGTTATGGTCACATTCACACTTATATTGGGATTTCAAATATACAAAAGCAGGTTGAACACAGTACTTGTATTTGTAATTACATTTTTCTTTTTGCCTGTAGTTTATCTGCAGCCACATTTCTTTTATTCCACTAACAATGCAGCAGTGAATCTCTGAGTCTGCAGTGTGTGTGTGTGTGTGTGTGTGTTTGCCTCCACTTTCATCCCAGTGTAAACCTGCTTTCATGTCAGTGTGTGAAAATGATCCTGAGCGGACAAATCATGTGATTGTTTCGCGCGCTGATGTCGGCGCACTTCACGATCTTGTGTTAACAATTAGCCAACAATAACAACTCACTTTGATGCTCGCCAGGGTGGAAACGGGGTCACGACCTTAAAAACAGCCACGCCGGTTCCAATGCAGCCCTCCCACCCACGCCCAACCCCCCGACCACCACCCGGATCTCATTCACACACTCGCAAGTCTGATTGAGAAATTTAATAAAACACTGGTGCAGGAGGAAATGCAAGTTCCCATGAAGCCCACTGCTCACGTTTTATTCTTGTGTGAAATCAATTGTGTCCAGATGTGTTATTAGGCCTGGATCGACACAGTGGAGCAGAACGTATGAAGGCATCTCATCATTTATCAGTTGATGTAATCAGGCTTTAATTGCACAGAGTGAGACGTGTTTTTGTTGGAGACGCTGATTTGAAACGTCCTGTAAATAATAATGTGTTGATCTCGTTCTTTCCCCAAAACTAGTTTTCCTTTCTCCTCTCTTGTTATAATAATACAGCTGGGAAAATTTAATAAAATCAAATCAGAATATAAAAGCATCAGAATGTGTATTAAAATCAAAACATTCAGCTCAACACGGCATCCTGCATTTTCACTCTACTCCAACAGCACTGCATTATGTGTACTTAAAAACATGCACATACACTTTATGACTCCATCTAGTGGCGTAGACTTATAATAATAATAACACTGGCTGCCACAGACTTGAGAACACAATCAGATCTTGTGAAGATGTTAATGTGAAAATGGGTATTTATTTCTATGAATTGTTTTGAACTGGTAGATCCTGTATGGATTTCTGTGTAGCTACATGATATTTAAACTTTGCAACACCTGCTCAGGACAGTGAAAGTCCCTGAATAAAAAGAAAAGAGTCTGACTACTGGAGAGCACTTTCACGTTAATACAGTTTTAATGGTGTTGACTTTGGCTTGGTTTTAATTAATGACTTGGCTAAAGTAGCTGCTACAGCTTTGGGAGACAAGATCCCGGACCGAGACCAGGGGCTGAAGCTCGGCCTGAAATAAAACAAGGGAGCCGGATCAGTGTGTGATCAGTGTGCACTGGTGCAGGGTATGATGCAACTGGAAATATGACAATGTGAAGCAGGAAAAAACATTTTTAGTCGACACCACAGAAGCCGTCACATTGCAAGTGGGAGAGGAACACATTACAAAGGAGGTTTTCCACAGTAACTGTATTGCAAAAGTAAACAAGGCGGACAATCATATCATTCAACAACAATATGTTTGCTCCTCGGAGTTTGCCATTTCTCTATGTCTTAGAAAAGTGAGCCATGATCTCAAACAGAATTGTCTAAATACAGAAAAATATAGATTCAGGTCAAAAAGGATTGTAAATACTTACTAGTACTGTAAATAACAGTGAGGGAAGACAGCTACAACAGGTATCAGTCACTGTCCTGGCACAGTGGATGCATTTAATAGGTCGGACATAAAAAAATAAACCACAACAACGCAACACACAAATTGTACAAATAAAAAACCTGAAAATATGTCCCACTGGCAGAGTTTGATCGGAGCGCATCTCATGTGTGAGGAGTGGACTTGTGGTTTACATCTGTGACTAAAACACTGCTGCTATAGAGTGCAGCACATTAAACCAGGGTTAAATATGTCCTGACCCAAAGGAAACGGCGTGACGGAGGCCAGGACGCGTCTGCTCGGACCTAGAATATTAACAATAATAACATGTCACATTGGAAATGGTTACCACGGCATCATGATAACATTGACACCGAGTGAAGATGGGATGGGGTAAAAAGTTTTCTAATGAAGATTCTGGTGTGTAAAATGTCTGCGATGCCCCCAAACACATACACACAAACACGCTCACACACACACGTCCAAAACAAAAAAGGAAAACTCAAATTTTCTGCTGGGGGAAATTTCTCAAGTTGATGAAATATTCAAAACAATAACTCTTAAGAATTGTACAAGTATAAAAAAGCTACAAACATTAATAAATTACATCACTGACACATAAACACTTCACAAGGTGCTAGTAAAATAATTCCGAAACCCTTCAGGATACTAGAACTCGAACAAGAGGCTGGTCATAGAAACTTGAAGTTTTTTTTTTTTTCTTTTTATATAATTTATCCTCAAAGCTTCGTGTCTTGTTCAAACAGAATAACAATACAATTAGCTTTGTGTATGTAAGGCCATATGACAATAAAATGTATTATTTCTTCAGTTATTTTCCAGGCAACACCTTTCAATCTAAGGGGGTGGGGGGGGGGGGGAACAAGGTTAAAAATGAATCTCTGCTATTGAAAGAAAAAGCAAAACAACAAAATAAAAAGTTCAAATATTAGGACAATTATGTATATCCATATATATATATTTGTATTCATTTATTCATAATTAGCAAAACCGGTAAAAATGTAGGATTAAGCCTTAAGGAGAAAAGATACAAAAAGTAGTAATTTAAAAGGCTATGTACAAGCTACATTCTATATACTGTACTGTGTGAAGCCGTATAAATGCAGAGAGGAGCCTAAGTTGTCGGTGCTGCCTGCGAAAGCAAAAGAAGAGAGAAAGTATCCCCATGCAACTGCAGACCTGACATGGATGAGGCTTATCATTAGCTACAGGTCCCGCGTGGTGTGAGCAGTCCTACGCTTCTCATGTCCAAACACACAAATCCTCAGAGGCCTCCGTGGCCGTTTAGTCGTACGCTTTTCCTATGTTTAACTGCAGGAAAACATCCGGACGCCGCCGCCTCCTGGTGCACAGCGCTACTCGGGGATTCACTTTGTGCTTTACAGTTGTTCCGTGAAACTCTCATTTCCTATCTACGACACGAATAAATAAATATCAGGGCTGATAGTGCTCTGCAAACGTCAGTGTTAACATAAAGGGATAAATGCTTGAGTTGACTCCGATCCAAACCGTGCTCGACAGCAACACACGGGGAATCTGCGCTCCTGGGAGAGGCCGATCCGTCCGTCATCAGTGTTGCAATGATAAGCTGCATCCATACAGAAGGAATTAACAAGTCAAATCCCCAGACCCTGGCCAAAGCACACATGCAACTGAATACATGCAAGGGATACTTTCAAAAATCTTGGAATGACTGCAATGTACTTCTACTTCATGTTTTAGCAACCCCTGATAAACTAACAGCTGTAGTAAAATGACATGTTCTCTTAAAAAATATTTATAGTAGGTTCTGTACACTTTAATATCTGAAAGTTATAAAGTATAAGTAGAGGCAAAAACCTATTTGAGTGATGTTCTTCTTAGAAATTGAAAAATGCATGATTTTCTTCTTCTCCCATCTTGTTGCAGTTATTGTTTTTTTTTCCATTGTTGGCTTTAATCAGTGAACAGGGAGGGAGGTTGGGATGGGACCCAGCTCATGAGTTCCCAGTCCTACAACAGTCTGCTGCATACTACAGGAGGAGCTTTCCATTTCGATGGATCTTTAAAATCTTTCCAAGTCTCTGTTTGGCTGTTGCCATGCCTTTCTTTAGCCGCTTCGCTGTAAAAAGAACAAGAGGAGACAGGAGGTAAGACAGGGTGTCCAGCTACAGTTTGAGCGCTAATAACACAAGATATACTTTGTCTTCATCCATGTTTGTTAGCTGGGAGTCTTCTTCTTCCCCTTAACGCTGGAGCACTGATCTGTTGTTTCCTAGTAGCAGGAACGTGTATTGATCCTCTCTCCTCCTATTGGACCAACTCATAAACACGCTCTATAGCACCACCAGTGGGAAAAACCCTGTTTGCACCCATCGCACGTTATAAACGTCACCAACACGCCCACTCGCTTGTGTTCTATCATGGGTTCAATCAGCAATTCCGACACTGTCCAGTAGTGGTGGGGGAAAAAATCGATTCTGTTCAGTATCGCGTGTTTTGCGCCCGCGATTATATCAATACTGTAGCACAAAGTATTGCAATATTTAAAAAAAATAAAGTAATAATAATTATTATTATTATTTTTTTTTTTTAATATTTATTTACAATTATATATGTAACAGCCCCTGGCTGGCAAAGCATGACGAGGAGAGTTTCAGAGTTTAAAAGATACCTAGTGTGTATGCGGAAAGGATGTTCTCCACTGCAGGAGATATAGTAACGGCCCAGAGGAGCACTTTAACATCTGAGCATGTTGACCAACTACTTTTTCTCAACAAAAATGCCAATATTCCCAAATGAATTTAACATTTTGGGTCATGACCTTGCAGGTCTCAATTTGATTGAAGCTCTACGTTACTTTTATTTATATGATTGAGCTCAGCGTTCATGTGAGAGGTCTCCTATTCAGAAAATAATTACAAAGGTCCTGTGTCCTGAATGTTCAAGGACAAAGTTTTTGCACTACCCTTTCTTAGTTTTTGCACTTCAGTTAATGTGTAGAAGACAATGTTGTTCACAGAATTAAATGTGACATTTGAAGTGAGTTGAGCAGTCTTATTTTCCTCATTTTTTGTAATGCCTTTGAATAATATGGGGGACATGAATCGCAATAAATCGCAGAATCGAATCGCAATACTTGCAGTATCGCAATATATCGCAGAATCGCGATACTATTGAATCGTCACATTTTTGCCAATTCCCACCCCTACTGTCCAGAGGTTTTACCACGAGCTGGCAGGAGAAACTCTGGAGAAAGTCCGCAGCCTCTCACTTCTCACTCGGGCATTTGTATTCTCTAATGCAGCCCCTCCAGAGATTCTCAGGAGTTCAGTTCATGTCTGAAAGCAGCTTCATTTACTTATTTGAGGAGGTCAAAGGTCATCCATCTCCAGTTTATAGACCCTTTCCTTATAAGAATATTAACTTAAGACAGTTTCCTGGAAAGATGTTTGACGATAACTACAACTACACAACCTGGTATATGGATGGAATGTTCATGGTCAACGTGCTAAATTGAGGATATAGCTGAAAACTGTTGTGGAACCAGAAAATAACATTTAGCGTTGTATATGCATCCTTTTCCATCATCAGCTACTTTCAGCCTTTTATCTGTTCGCACATAGATTCAGTCAGAACTACTTTACAATCTACCAGAGTAAACTCTTGCCAGCGTGGCTAGAGAAACCTACACACAGGAGCTTTAGACATGGCTCTGTAACATGGTGAATGAGGGTCTCTGATGACAGCCCACCTTTGGCATCTGCTGACCCCACACGATCCCCCTTGGCCGTGCTGCTGCTGTTGGTGCTCGTGGAGTTGGTGCTGTTGTTGGGAGAAGACATGGACGGGCGCCTCTGACTGAGGAAGACCCCAGGAGCCATGGGCTGCGGCCCCCCCGGCGACTTGACCGCTCCAGTGTTGAACTCGTGGTCTGTCAGGCTGCCATCTTGGGAGTCCGGGTTGTGCTCCGGCGAGCTACTGTCCTGAGAGATTTTTGGGGGCTCCTCAATTACTATTGCCTTCTTTTTGGTGCTTTTCTTCTTCTTCTTGGTTTTCTGTTGCTCCTCCTGTTGACACATATCGTTTTTTTGAGCACCACTTTCACCAATACGTATTAATATTGAATAAAAGTATTGTTAATGAACAAACCTGATGAGAAAGCTTTGCTGCGGCTGCGGCCAGCCCCGTCTCTATGGACGCCACTCGGGCTCCTTCTCTCGCCGGCCTCTCTTGTCGGGGAACCGAGGGTCCTACACGGGCTGCGATCGGATTGACAAACAGGTTAAACCTCTCTCAATTCATAAAATGTACACTGTACATCCTTCAATAACATGCTTGTAATTACCTGTCGGGCTGTATGGCGTGTCATCACTGCTTTTCCGTTTTTTCGATCTCGATTTGAAAACAGGGTTATCCTCTTCGGACTCCAACGAGGGGTAAACTAAAATCACAAGTTGTAGAAGATTACTAACATGTGCTTCGTTGTCCAAGAGAATATAATATACTGGACAAGAATCGTCAAATATATTGAACAGGGGAACAAATGTGTGTACTTGTCTCTGCTTCCCAACCAACTAGAATGGTTGAAGTTGCAGGACAGCTGTGAGACAGCTGCTGAACGCTTCCTGCTCAGCACAAGCATCACAATCTAGATCTTTAATAACTGATAATTGGATGATCAAGATAAAAAATGACCTGTTTACAAAAGACGAAACGAGAGCCAGCATGTGAGAAACGCTTCACGCTGTACTGAGGATTTCAGAAGAGAACGTGCGTGCTATGAAAAACTAATTAGACCATCATTAGAAGTTGAAGAAGGATGTAAAATAACAATTGATAATGCGTGTTAATGGCTTATTAAAGAGAATCTGGGCTTTTTTTCACAAATTGGAGCAACACGAAAGGGAGGCATTGGAAAGAATGCATGAAGAATAAACATCAACCCTATCATCCAGTCCTAATGAAACGTTCAAATGAAAAAGCCCCATCTAGAGTTAAAGAGCCACATGTTGATCCACTGGGGTCAAACAGTTTTTAACAGCACCTGTTATGCAGCTCTGAGAATCATGGCAGATCATTATTTTCTCATTCATTGCTTACAAAATAACCATGTGACACTGGTTCGACCCCCGTGAGGAACAAGAGAAATGAGTCTCACCATAATCGGAGTCCTTGAAACACGCTTCTATGTGATCCTGGTCGTCATCGTAATCCAGACTCTCAATGCTGCTGCTTTTCCTGGGTTTCTTGGGGGGCCGCTTGGTGGGCCGCTTGCTGCTGTTGCTGCCTCCGCCGGCCCCTCCGCCGCCGCCCTTCTTGCCGGCCTGGGCGCCGTGTGAGTTGCTCTTCGACTGGCTATTGTTTTTGGACTGGCTGTTGCTCCACGGCTGCTGCAAGCTGTCGGAAGACGACAGGTTGGCCATGGACAGCATGCCCTGAATGGCCTCCTGTGTGCTGGGAGATGCAGGTGGCTGACTGTAAGTACGTCAATAAGAAATACACAACAACGCAGCCATTACACAGCGGTCAACATGCAGGAAGAGGAGAAGAGCGACTGAGAAAATAAATGTCGGCTTTGAAGTCCACGTCAATGTCACCAGTCGTGCTATTAAGCATCATTATCGTTTGACATCTGCAAAATGTTTTAAAAAAAAACTCACAGAATCTGGAAAAGCAAAGAAAAAACTGTCAAATCTAAATATTCTCCACAGACGTGCGATTGCTTTTAGAAGCAGCAATGGAAATAATTTCCCACACCTATTAGGGTTATGAGCTGCAGCAGTGAGCAAAGTGACCATCAAACTCCCACAACGAGCTGTAGGTGGGCTGAGTTCCATGCTTTCACAAAGTTTCCTCTTCAAAGAATTTAAATGATTTGAGAAATTAACATATTTCAGTCGACGTTTGGCTCATTTGTAGCTTTCAGTGCGCTGGAAACAGACCATCAAGGGCCGATCGAAACAGCAAACAACAAAAGGCGAAAAAGGAAGGGCCTGGAGCCACGCAGCGCTTGATAGATTAACACGGGATGAAACAAACATCGACTTAACACTAACTGCTGACAGATTCTGTGTAAATTGTTGCCCCAGTCACTAGTTGATTTTTCAACTCCGAGCAGCGTTATAAAATTCAGCTTTTTCATCCACTTATAACCGCGCTGACTGGGCCGTTAGTTTGTCAACGTGTCACCCCATTAAGTGGAGTAAGACCTACGTTTCATTTACGCAGGGGAGAATGGTCCACTGGGAGCCGTTTACAGAGTGAGACCGTGCATGTGCTGCAACCCGAGTGTGTTTAGACGTGAACGTTTCATTGGCGTTGAAGGAAATGGAGTGAAAAAGTAGAAAGTAATGACGCGAGGAGAAGTCAGTCTACCTGTTGGTGCTGTAGTCAATGCCTCCCACTTGTTTGCTCGCCTGCAGCAGGTCAAGAATCCCCGCGGCGCTGCCGGCCTTTTTCTTGACCTTAGAGTTGCGACCTTTGACCTCAGGCTTGGTCTCTGTGTCTATGTGCAGAGTCTCCTCATCTGAAGAGTCGGCGGTCTGATTTTGGAGAAAGTGGACAGAGTGGAAACAGACATGAGAGACAAAGAAACAGTTTAAGGCTTGGACATTCTGCAGGACACTTTCGTGTTTTAAATGTGATTTATAGGAGATCTTTTATGGGAGCTGTTTTGTTTCCTGAGTCTTAACCATTTATTTCTAGTTTAGTTTAGAGGCTATGTTTTCACCCAAGTTCATTAGTTTGTTGGTCGGTTGTTTGTAAGCAACATTACACAAAAACTACTTGAGTGATGAAACTTGGGAGGCATTAGGTATGAGTCAGGAAATAACACATTCTTAAACATTGTGAGATTCACTATAACTATGTGAAATTTGGTTCAGCTTGACTGAAGTTAAGGGAACTCTTGGGCCTTGGCGGAGGAATACACTCTACTGAGTGACATTCTAGTTTATGAGGGATTTCTGCCAGAATAACCCACTAGGGGGCACTGTAAAAATGAGCTCTGTTTTCTTTTTATTCATATGCACATTTTGACACATGTAGGCAAAATTTATTATAATACAGGATCAGTCTTTTTGGTGTGGACTTTGATCTTTATAGTTTGGACCATGTGCTTATATGGAGGTTTGGTTTATGGGTTTTACTGCAGCCAGCCAGCAGGGGGAGATTCAGATGTTTTGGTTTCCCATCTTTTTTATACAAATTTAGCTTTGAACATAATCATAAAGTAAACTTGAAAGGAAATTCCCACAAACTAAGTGACACAAAGTAAATCTGGTGTTTCTGCCAACTCTGAGGATATGGATCCACTGGGTCAGTTTCCTGTTTTGACATTAATTATGAGTCTTCTGCTTGGTTGGAAGTAGAGAGGAAGCTCAGTGAAAATCAAGGTTAGTATATTGTTTGCATTCATGTGAAGTTTCGGAGTAAATTAAACTGTAGGTACAAGTTACAGCGTCCTGTACAAAGTGTATAATGACATCACAAACTGGTGAAACATCAGCTACTTTAGAGGAAAGGCACAACGTTTGGTTAATGTAAAGAACATTAGTCACATTTGATACGTACCTTAGTCACCAAGGGTTGCAACTTTGTTTTTTTGGCTGCCTGAATGGGCTCTCTGATATCTGACAGAACTGGGAAACACAGGAATTATAAATTGTGAGAATTACAAAAACAACTTTCCAGAGTGAAAAAAAAAAACTATAGCCAAATCATTTCTCAGATTTACACCTAAAAAATAATGCAACAAAAGAAGCTGTTTTCAGTCATGAACTCTGGAGGATGTCTGCACAGTTGGGATCCGGACTTTGTCAAGAGTTTCCTTCACACATGAACAACGCAGCAGGAGATTCTCCACTCAAGCACATTCACAACAACACACTTATCTCTGGATTTTTTTATTTTTTATTTTTTTTATACGAGGGGGCTGGGAGGAGAAACTTTGGGAAAAGTCCAGAGTCTCTCACTCGATCATCTGCGTTGTCACATGCAGCCCCTCCAAAGAATGTCCGGAGATTATTCAGAGTTCAGTACATGTAAATAACCCAAAGTAATAATACAATTTTCAAACTTTACAACACTCAATGCTGTGTATACTGAGTCTCTAGAAGTGTTGCGGTTTGATAGTTGATTGAACAAATGAACTAAAACCCAACAGTTTCCAATAAGTCCAAAAATACTCACAGGAAAGATCTCTCTTAACGGTGTTCTTTTTCCGTCTGATGGGGAATTCATCAATCTTCAGCTCTCCCTCATCTGAGACATACTCATACTCGTCTCTCACTGGCTTGCTTTTGTCCTCTTTTAGGTTTTGTAATGAACCAAAAACACTTGAGTTGGTCTGAGGTTTCAGCGTCTTGGAGCTGGAGAGGAAACCACAGGACAATAAAGGGGTGATGTGAGGCTCAGCCAGGCAACTGGCAGCGAGAAGTCCTTGAATTAGCTCTAATGGACATGGTGCTGATAGCCACATAGCTCTGTAATCACCGTTATATGCCACATGAGAAGGTTGACATGCTCTTCCCTCAAAAGACCTTTTATGAAACATTTATGTGGCAATCACAGCTATTCCATACATACCCAAGCATTTTCTTGTGAGACACAGTAAAGCTGAATTTGTCTTTATTGCTTGACAGTGATGTTCTGTCGAATTTGCCCTCCTCTTCCATTTTCAGCAGGGAGTCAGGTTTACTGTTCTGTAAAGTTCAAAAGGAAACAAGTTTAGGACATGATGTTATATGTCAGACAGTGATCAGCAACTGTAACTTAGAACAAATAGATTAGTGTTGACATTTTAGGTGAAAAAGATCACACTTTGAAAATTAATTTAGAGCTGCACTAATCAATATTCTGCATATTAGAAAAACTTAAATGATTATGTCTAATAATAATGAAAAAGTGTTGATGAATGAAAGAGAATTGTCATCCAGCTGCCTTCAGGTCTCCAGAGCTTTTCAGCCTCTTTTAGCTCATTGTTTTGTCTTTTCAGTAAACAAACCGATCCACATCATAAATCTTTCAACCCGCTGCACACCTCATTAGCGACTAGCTGCTGCACAGAGAGGAGCCTGTAGCTACTTCAGTTTTCTCAAGCGTTGGTAGAGACCAAAATCTGAGCTAAAAGCACAGAGAATATTGAACTTCTATTAGTCAAACTTCAGATTAACGCTTATATTGCTCTGGGTCTGTTATTTGTCTTTAATGAGGTGAAATCACGTTAATGTCAATCTGCTGCTGCAGCAAATAGCCATAACTAAATAAAATAAATGAATTAATTAATACAACTAATACAGGCTTGTCTTTTAATACATTTTCATTTATCCATCTTTATTAAACCTCAGTTACAATAGGAGGTTTAAGCCCATTTCCACTTTGAATGAAGTGTACTTTAATTACTACTCAAACAAGTAGCGTCACATCTTAAGTGCCATACGTGAGTAACACAAAACTGTTCTGTATAAAGTAGCAGGGAGTCATTCTTTGATAATGAAAACATTAGCGTTTAAAATCCTGAAATCAACATGATGTTTATCTCCATGGATCATTTTCAGTTTAAACTGAACCAAGACAAATGGCAAACAGCTGCCATAAACTGCAATTAAGTGAAATCCAAGAATATACATTTTCAAATATTCACTCCTTGGCAATTTTGTCTCCTAAATTAAAGGCACATGACAACACGTGTGTAACGTGAAACTGAGACGTCACATTGTCTCATTCATCTTTTAAACTGACACTAACATGCACACTGTACACGGAGGAGCTGTGATAATGAGTGGAGATGAGGTCCACAGTGACCTTGGTAAACATCTAACAGCGTCTCTGCTCCATCTGCAAGTGTTTGGCCTGATGTGACGGAGCAGTGGGCCGGGGGTCCTTGGAGGGACTACAAACATTCAGCACAAGTTTGACATTGAATTTTCCACTAAACTAAAGCACTTTAATGTTTTCCTCTTGACAAAATTACAATTTACCTGTGAAAAGCCGCCCAATGTTGGAAAGTAATTAGGATACACAAAGCTTTTGTAAAAGATGAGTGCGTATTTGGTGGTGGATACGGAAATAATGTATTTTCCCTCTATAAACTCTGGGCTGGTGAAGGTCTCTGGAGCAGCTGTGAATAGCTGCAGACCTAAAAAGTGCGACTAAGGCCACATCATTATTTCTGCTGATTGCTTTGAAGTGAAGTGTGCAAATCTCTTTTGGACAATCACACTTTTTTATTTTTTTCTCTTCAGCCGCTCAGCTTGTAACCTTCAAAAGTGCTACAAACATTTTTTTCCCTAAATGACAACAAACCTTCACTTTGTTTTAACTTATAACAGATTGTAATACTATTTACTTTGGCCTGTAACAGACAGCCATTAGTTTTGAATGATGACGGCTGAAACGATCTTACCTTATACTTCCATTTTGCTTCAGTCTTGATTTTATTCTGCTCTCTGATTTCAAACTTCTCCACGTTGTTCTGCTTGGATATTTCCTTCTCTGACATACTCAGGACATTTTTAACAGCCTGAGAAAATGGGAATATTTGAAAAGGCACACGATTAATAACAGAAACGTATTCAAGAGTCCTATTAATTAAAAAAAAAGGATAAGAACCATAATTTCTCGACACAATGGTCAGTTTTACTTTATGATAACATTACCAACTGCTCACCTTCATCTTTTTCGGCTGGTCCATTTTACTCAATATGTCTTTTGCATGGGACTCGAGAGCTGCGAAGCTGGATGGTTTAGGAGGCGGCGACGGCTCTTTTGCCTTCTTCGCTTTCTTCTTTCCTCCTTCCTTGACCTTCGGCACCTTCGGAGGTTTGGGGGCCTTGGGTACCTTTGGGGGTTTGGGAGGCTTGGGAGGTTTGGAAGCCTTCTTTCTAGCCTTCTCTCTGCTGGGCGAGGGGACATGTGCCGGCGACACAGGCTCCTCCGGCTCCTCAGGCTCAGAGTTGGTGGATGGCGGCTCCTCCACTGGCACCTTAATGGCGGGCTCACTCTTAATGGCTTTTGTTGCATTCTACAAGTGGAGGCGGGGAATGGAGAAAGGCCAATATAAATTTGCAATCAGTAATAAAAAGTCACCCTGACGACTGAAGATGTACAGAATGAAGTAAAATGAATTAAAATAAATAGTAAAAAGTTGATGATCAAGTATAGGGCTGAGCCACATGCTTCAAAGCTTCAACCCTAGCAAAATCCCAATGACAATAGTAAGATGTTGGAAAAAGCCATGAGTTTGTAATAAATTGATTAATAAAGTTGGCAGTTACATTTGCCTTAGTAAGTCTTGAATGTTCTGCTTCTATTCCTACAATACAGGATTTGTATTATATTTATTTTCAGAAGAACCGGTTTCAAAGTGAGTCTCTTAAGTTCAAATCAGCAGCAAAGGAAGTAATTCACCTTAACACTTCCTTTCTTTCCACTGAACAGAGCCAAGGCCACCAATTGACTTTGCAAATTCAGATATAAAAAACTCAAGTTAAAGTCTGTGGGGGGCATTAGAGGAAGGTTAAGTGTCATCAAAATAAAAAGGCCTCATCCTATAGAGATCATGAATGTTCTTGTAAATTTCACTCTCATTATTCCATGCAATATTAAGTGCAAATGTGACTTTTGGGCCCAAGAGTGGCATCGCAGTGTCAAAAAAAAAGGAAAAGGTTTGTCCAAACCATGAATAAGGTAAATATGGAGAGATCACCAGATCATTACAGATCATCCTCTGAATGGCCTCCTTAAATCTGACTTCCAGTCACGAAGACTCTAATATACCACATCATATTGTATTTAAACTTAAATCAATTGAAAATACCTCTGACAGTCTGATCTCTTTGGCAAGATCCTTGATGAGCTGGGATGGTTTCATGTTCTCTGGAAGCTCATCTTCATGTTCTAAGAGCGCCTGTCAGAAGGTAAACAGACCACACCGTCAATCCTGTGACAACATCAGACACTTACTGTACAGTAAATCCTCTTAAGTAAATCTGTACCTGCTTCTTTGTCCAAGCTCTGAAAGCTCCATTGATGATTTTGGCACCATGTATCAGATATGGAGCTGGTTGTTTATTTGCTTTATGTAAACCTACGGGAGAAGAACCACAGATGTTATCTTTCAATCGACTGTGACCTTTAAAACTTGAGAAGTCGAGGCCATTAACTTAAAAGAGAAAGTCAAACTGTAGCGTACAGCTAAGATTTACAGGATGTAACCGAACAGATGATTATTGCTCTCGTCAGTGAACAGGAGAAGAACTCTGTCAACAGTGCGACTGTGTGTTTAGACAAACCAGAGCTCAGTCCCAAAACAGTGGAGTGGCGAGTTTGAGTCGTCGAGAAACAACATCAACATCATCCTGCTCTCTCAGGGCATCAGCCACACTCTCACACGATTTATAACAAAAAGTTCCTTTTCAGTTTTAGCTGTGACCAGTATAATTTAATAAAGCACAGTCAAATGACTATACAATACATTCTATACACAGTTACTGTGTTTAATCATATTTACTACAAAGAACATTTACCCTCTATCACAGGAAAACTATTCTGAAAGTGTGTTTTACTCATTTAATGTTTTCTACAGTTCCTGATAAGTTTGGTCAAATTTACAGTATCTTTATATGAACAAACTTAATTTCCCCATGTGTACTTGCAGCATGATAGGATGGTTTTATAAATCTTTTAATATGACCTTTAAATAGAATTTTAACAGTGTATTAAAATATAATGTAGATCAAATTAATTTGTTACCAGGAAAAATATATATATAAAAACAGCCAAAGTTTTTGTCAGGTGAGTATCCTGAATATGTAACATACATTTTGTTTTTCAGTTTAGTTTGAATTTGTTCGTGGTATTGTGTGTTTTTAATGTATATTTGACTTGTGCCTAGCGAAAAGTGTTTAGATCGTTTCTATTTGTTTTATTCTTTTGTATTGTTGTGAACTGCTGCAGTGTGAGCTCACCAAGGTAAAGACTTGTTCAAGAAAATACATTAGTGGAAAATAATTAAACTGGCATTCATGTTTCTAAGTGAAGTCAAACATATGCACTGTGATATTTTGTTATTTTCTAGTTGACATGAGCAGATACTGATTCATCTACAAAAAGCTATTGCTGTCTCATTGAATTAGCGTTAGTGATATTCTAGGCAATACATCCACACTGCATCTACAACAATTAGTTCTAACCTTTGGCAATTCTGGATTGAGATGCTTCAACTTCAACGCTTCACTTTTGCAAACCAAGTCTTAATGTGGATTTACTCTTTAATGTAATGGTAAAAGATATCGGAGAAGTCTTTTGAAAGGAAGTAGGTATAGGATAAAATAGATAATTATTAGGGGGGCAAAATATCAGCAGCAAAGAACTGAGTCACTTTCCTGCTCTGACCATGAAGTAAAAAAGAATAATGGTATATTAATGGCAAAGCCTGGTGGGTTAGAAATAGTCTGCACAGCACACAATACACACAAGACACACACACACACACACACACACACACACACATGGAAAATGGTGGAAACATAAACAATTGGCCCAGGCCAGCTGAGCGGAGTTTAAACACAGGCTTGTAATGGAGCAAATGATTCTAGCTGGGCCAAATCTTTTGAAGCTAATCATCTGTGAACTCAGCGATTCACCAATTTAATGACTGAAACAATATTAGAGCATCCAGCTCCTCATCTGTGCTGCAGACCTGCAGCGTTACGCCTGTGCCGCTTGGAAAAAATACATTTCTGACAGTGTTTGTATATTCTCCTCTTTCGTGCATTCTTCTGGAGAGAAGGCCAGTTGAACACGGATGCAAGTTTACACGAGAAAACTGCACGTGAGAGGGCAGGCCGGGTCTATAAATACATGAAAGTGATTTAAGAGTTCACCTTTGAATCGCTCCAGGAGATGTCGTCCGACATACCAGCACGCTGTCTCAAAGTTGGGGAAGGGGTTGAGAGTTTTGACATTGAGCCGCTTCTCAATTTCATACGCTCTGAGGAGAATAAACCAAGAATGCTCAGCTAAACACTGTCATGTATTAACAACAAGTTTATTGCATCAAACTATGTAATTCTCAAGGTTTTTCCAAACGTGGAGAGTTCATAAACACACACAGACTATTTAGAGCCAAAAACACATCTTGAATGATGGAAACTAATGAGTCAGATCAGCCAAGACCTCAGAGTCATATTAAATCCCTCAAAAGTAAGACATGGTCATGAAAGCAACAACAGGCCAGTTACCAAACACAACAACAACAACACAGCATAAAGAATGAATGTGTGTGTGATGAATCTGTGAACAAACCTCATCTGCATCTCCACACTCAGGTTGTGGACAAAGTGTCCAGAGAACGCCAGGCAGTCGACTGGGGTCAGTACTGCATTGATCCAACCTGCGGTGACATCAAATATCATAAAATAGAAAAGTCAGTTATTAAAAAAATATTCTATTATTAGCAATCAAGTATTTTTTATGACTTTGCATCTCTGTAATGAAGCACTTTGAGTTGTCATTCATTTGCTGTATAAAGAGTAATAAAAATGTATTTCATTCATGTCTGATTTTTTGGAATAATTTTTCCCAAGCAAAAGTACAAAACCCCAAGTTATTTGATGAAGGCAAACAGACACACACAGACACGCAGACACACGCAGACACACACACTGACCTGACGGGATGAACAGAGTCTGGCCTTGCTTTAGAGTGCATTTGTAACACTTGTCCACTTGGTCAGCAAAGAACATTTCACTGTGATTGGACGATGATCTCCAACGCTCGTACAGAGACAGGTTGGCAGACATGGGTTTGATGAGGAAGAAGATCTTCTCCCCCTGCAAACACAAATGCAATCAGAATTTCTGGCATCATCTCCATCATCAGCATCATCATAATCATGCGGAGACATAATGTCTTCCACATTGTCTTCTGATGGCTTCCTTAGAATCCTTTCAGAATAGAAGGAAATCAGTGCAGTGTAAACACTGTTCTCATCATGTTAGAGGCAGATGACACTGACTGTGTGATACACATGTTTTATTGCAACATCCTGCTCTAAGCAAAAGAGTGACAGACCTTGAGGATATGGTACCAGACTGAGGCTCCGCCACACTCGATGTGGAAGTCCGTGTAGCTGTCTTTGACACAGATCAGACAGTATTTGGTGACTTTTGGCTTCCCAAGCAGAGCATCGTCAGGCCAGTAGTTTTCTACCCAAGACAACCGTCGCACAATCTGTGGACTCTCCACTATACTGTCCATCCTGTCCCAGGAAAACAGAGAGAGAAATCATCACCAGGAGTTTTCCAGACTTCACCAGCCAGATTTCATTTTAGAAACGTGACCGTCAGACACACAGAGCCACAGTATGTACCTTGTGTCCGAGAACTCCAAGTTGATGACGTTTAACACTTTCTTTCTGTTTGTGCTATAGTAATAGTCGACAAACTCTTTGAGCTTCATCTTGCTGTCCGTCTGTTTGGGGACGTCAACGACGTCCACGCCAACATCGGGACCTGAGATGATAACAGGGGACACAAACGACACAATAAGACAAGCTGCAGAAAAACTAACCACCAACAGGCTTTACACTTTCTTTAGGCTGGCAACATGTCTGCTGCAGTGGACTGTTGAAATCTAAGTGATCTCATCACTGAGCACCAGGAGACAAGGGGAATAAAGAACAGCAGCGCCCCCTACTGAAAAGCAAAATGGTACATTGGTCTTGTGATTCTCGTGAGGGTTGATATCATTGTTGTTTGCATCTTACTATATTATTATTCCCTCACAAATTTTTATTGCAAGTTGGTTTAGTATTTGTTAAAACACAAAATATATTTTATGTATAAAATCTCAATTTGAAAGGTAAATTGTAACTACAGCTGTCACACAAATGTGTGTTGAAAAGGACATTTCCCTGAGAAAAGATGTATAAAGTGATAATAAATGGAAATACTCAACTTAAATGCATCATATTCCTACCTTACAATAATTCCATAGGCAAATGTACTTTGTTACATTTCAACCTTTCTGGAAAGTCATACAGGTTATTGAAGTGATACAAGGGTAATATTACTACTGCATGTAACACTATTGGTGCAGTAGAAATAAGAGTCATATTTTTTCCAGTGATATTAGAGATATCATTAGTCATTCTAAATCAAACCACTAACACTAGCACATATTACAGTTACAGCAACAAAAGCTGTGATAGTGTTAGTGAAAGTATTAAAATAGGAGGTTGATAGTAGTACTAATACTGTAGTGCAATACAAACAGTAGCACTAGCACTATTACTATTATATATTATATATGAAATTATTATTGGTATAGTAACATTAATTACAGTAGTAGTTATTGAGTGAATACTTCAGCTGGTCTGTTGACATGTTTGCACAGTAATGGCAGCAATAGTAATTACTGCACGGATATAATAATAGTTGTGTCAATAGTTGCCATAGTGGCAACAACAACAACAGCAGCACTGATATTGGTAGCAGCAGTGGTAATAATTAAAATATTTAAACTAGTAGCAATGGTAATACAAATTAGTAGTAGTATTAACTGTGGTTGTAATAGGAGTAGTAAGTTCAGTATTAGTATTACTTAAGTGTTAACTGCAGTAGTGACGCGGGTTTCAACAATTGTACCTCAATTAGTAGGAACAGCTGTACAAGTACTGTTATAGGTGCGAAAGTGTAGAAGCTGTAGTAACAGCTCTTGAAGTAGCACAATAAGTACTGGTAGTAACAGAGAGTATCAGATGAATTATCTGCAGCGGTGGGAGTAGTTTTAGTAGTAAAACTAGTGGCAGAGTGATAGAGGTAGTAGCATTAGTACTGGTGGTATTAACAGACAGCATCAGATGAACTGTCAGCAGCAGTGGCACTAGTTACAGTCAGGGAGATCCTTACCAACGTAGTTCTCCACATCACTGATGTAGAAGGTGGGAGCGGGCATGGATATGCCCAGACCGTCTTTCTTCTGAACCAGGATTGGTTCGTTGAAGCCGTTCTCCTCCAGGTAATCCATGTTGAGCTGACTGCCGCTCAGTTTCACCACCACATCCTCGGCACTGCAAACCACAAGCAAGCAGCATGAAGCAGAGAGCAACATGACAGATGTGTGATGGAGGGTTCAACTGACTTTGAAGAAATTCAATGAGATGTGAAAACTATGTCAACAACATGTGAAACTATCCGAGGGCAGATATCCTAAAAGTTGTGAGACAGTGCCCCCTTTTGGGGTCATTAGTAAAAGACAAGAGGAGAATATTTACATAATATGAATGAAATTTAAGGAGGGATAATCATTGTGAGGAATCATTTTATTTTACTGTATTTTTATTTTATTTAATCCTAATATCCTTTTGCTTACTTGACTATTTCAAGTAAACACCACAGTTTGCTCGATGAGGAGGAAAGGACAAAAATCAAATGTGTCTAAATTGTCTTTACCTTGGAAATGTCCGACTGCGAAGCTCCTTGATGAAAACCTGACTGCCATTCTGAACAGCCTTGATATCTGTGCTTTGCCCCGTGTCATGTTTGCTCAAGTTCTTTTTCTTTTTAACTGAAGAGCAGAGAAAAAAGAAGAAAGAAAAGTGTATTACACAAGAAAATAATACGGCAAATGATTAAATATAAATCTTATGAGTTAAATAGAGTTAAACAGCTGCTAAGGACATTGCATTTAGTGACGCCACCTGAAGGTTGCCACTTACATGTGGATTTACCATGGGCCTTCTCGCAGTTCGGACAGTGATATATGTCAATATCGGGAGCGTCATCTTCATCCACTCCAACACAGCTGAAACAAGAAAAAGAATACATTTTACTGTCAAGTTAATGTGACCTTAAAGGACCCATTTTCAACAGTTTTTATTTCTGTCTTTTCCCGCTGTACCGATTAAGTCAACTTGATGGAAACCTGAAACATTCAGAATCAGTGTCTGTGAGATCACGTCTGCTCTGATTTATGTTCATCTCTTAGACAGCAGTACTGCAACTAACTGCTAATTTAAGAGGACAATTATTGTCTTATAAACCTAGCCCCTAACCCTCACCCAATTTATCAGTTAATCATTTGGTCAATGTAAAAATGTAACATTTCAAGATTAAAAATTAACAACCGCCCAGTTCAATTTCTAGAGCCCAAAGTTGATTTCTTCAAACTGAAACAGAAACTCGGACTCAAAAAACGAAATCCCTTGACTGATAGTTAGTGTGCTGTAGTCTCCGCTGTCTGGAAGCACAGACACATTAAAAATCTAAAACAGTAATATGCCTAGAGCAACTGCGGAAGATGAACCATGAAAAAACACTGGAATGGTCCTTCACAATGACTCCTGGTTTAAAGCCAAAGACAGTGAGAGGACGACGAGTCTCACATCCAGTCCCATGCAGGACAGAGAGGCAGGACAGGCGAGGACAGTGCAACAGACAGGGGGCTATAAATATCAGTCTACACTCTGAGCATTGTAATGTATATCACTGTGACTGCTGAACTAAAGGACACAATTATCACGAGGCAGTTTGTCTTTGATGCAATAATCATTTCTATATTTCATGATTTACTCACGAAATGAGAATAATTAAAAAAAGACTTTAACTGCTGTTTATATCCCATGATACTTTAGTAGCTTGTGTTTAATTATCAATTTAAAAGTATCACAAATAAGAAAAGGTTATTGATTGAGCGATATAAGCTCAAACTAGAGTGAGGAGAAAGTATAAGATTATGACAGTTATATCATTGGGTGGAAAATTTGTAATAAAATCCTCAGCAGTGATGAAAATTGATAAGAAGACGAAAGGATGCCCAGACAATTGAAGTCGATGCATTTGTCTGGTTTGATAACAGTGAAACACGTCCTCCCACTGTTTCAAGCAGCAGCGGTCACTGTGTCTTATGCAATCAAATTCCTCCCATTTGGCGCCGCTGCTCCCAAACTCATTGAGCTGGGAGTTTCCCAGAATGCTTTCCTTTTTCCCCTGGGAACTCCACGGCTTCACTACAAGGCCTGCTCACTTTCAATGAAGGCAGTGGATTTGGTGGCAGTGCAGAAAACGGTGGAATAGCCTGTTTATGAGTCATGACATCCTTAGCTTGGTGGCTTGGAGGAGAACTCTTAAACTAAAATAGTGCAAGCAAACTCAGATGTTCAGACACTCTTGCTCAAGAATGTATTAAATGCAGTCAGTCTGGCAGTGTGTTGACTTCAGTTTGAGATTTATATAAACATTTCCCCTTGACTCCAGGCTTCTGATAAGCTAAAACGCACAACATGGGGTCAGATTACCTCGACTTTACCTTCTCTGCTTCGGTTTCGAAATTGATTTTATGAGTACAGGATTTATTTTTAAACCTGGACCAGGTCTGAACTACATCTGAATCTGTCATCACCTAATGAGCTGCAGAGCAGCGTTGACCTTGAACGGTTCAGAAACCGACTGCGACCGTTTACCTTCCTGTGTGGGGCACAAGAGAAATTACTGCTCCTCTACAAAGACTGACAACGTATCATACAACATGTCAGAACTGTAACGTTTTTATGTTAAAGTTTTTAAAGATCAAATACACTTAATGAAACCTAGCTAATCTAAAGTACAATCTTTAATTTATGTTTATGAGTGTTTAAGACGATATTACTGAGGTAGGAGGCCAGTACAGAGTGAATTTAAGCTGCTCAATCCAAAATCCTTCCCTACATTATTCAGTGATTTATTGTTATGGTTGTTTATTCAATAACACTTTTTGGTTTTCTAATGTTATTTTACATGTTCTGGTTTCAAGAACATATGAAACAGTCGGTTGGATGACAGGTGGACAAACTTTTCAGAGATACCACTCAGGGGAATAAATGCACTTACAGTTTTGTTTTTTAACTAATATTTACAAATACTATGCAAAATTATTTTTAGGTTTCTACTGTAGTGTTGATTTCAAATTAAAAAATTGTAGTTTTGTTCAATATTATTACAGTGGCTATGACAGAGAACCAAGCATCCGGCATAGTGACTGTAAATAAAGATGGACGACAAAGCTCCACTTTCTCTCACTGTTCAAAAGTGATGCTTACATATCTCGTATAGTGGTGATGTCATGATGAGCTAGAGTCTGCACAGTAGTGATTGGGAGTGAAGACGTTGTATCGAGCTGCCAATCATTTCACCCGTTTAAATAGCATTATATAATTATTGTACAGCTACTGACATAGCTTGAATTACTTTTGTGGGAAACACTGCAAAGAAAGTGACTAAAAATCACTGTATCCCCTCCAAAATGCAATGCTGTTTTCCTTGGGTATGTCCCACCCCCTTCACAGCATTTCATGGAAATTGGTTTTCAAGTAGTTTTGCATAATCCATGTAACAAACAAACTAGCAAAACACAGACAAAAACACAATCTCCCTGGCAGAGGCCATCGAAGCCAAACTTCTAAGAATCTTGTACCATCTAAACTTTTACCATCTTCTAACATGGCGTCTGCGATGATTTTGTGCAACCAGCCACCAGGGGGCAATTCAGATTTGTACGCCTCACTTTTGGGAGCTGTTCTGTCATTCTGGTCTCACTGAAGATTCAGAGTATCAAACTGCCCCCATTCTGTCTAAATAACAAAATGTTGATTACATTTTTATAAAATATTATTTTAATTTTAAGCCTTCAACTGTGGGGTGTTCCACAAACTACTTTTCTAAGTTTTTCTAATGTTTTTGCTGCTACTAACCTGGTGAGTGCAGGACTCTTAATTTATTTTAATGGGATATTGCATACAAGTTTTAACAGGTAATTTTGTAATTTCCTGTTGGACCTGATGGTGGCACAGTAGTCCCATAGTTATTAAGAATAGAGACAGACACAATGATGTCACAGAAACATGCTGGCACAGAACCTGGGTTACGCAAATCAGCACTTTCCTGATATTGGAGGGTTTAGATGACAGCGACTCTGCCAATTAAATGACGATGTACCTGATGCACCTTATGATGAGGAATGTATTTAATAGCATAGTATAACAGCTGTCCAATTAGTGGTCCAAAGAGAAATAAAGAATGCGGAGGGAATCTCATATAGTTACTCAACTGCTATAACAATCAGGTAACTTCTCAAGCCAAATTTCCAAACCAGAAGATGTCACAATCGCATAAGCCCATGGAAAACTATAATTACCACACAGCGGTTGTATCCCTCTGCCAACCACTGAAATGCAAATCTCTTTGCTTGAGGGAATTTCTTGAAAGTTTGATCTGATTTCACTTGCACTCAAAGATAGTCTTGAGATATCACATTTACAAGGCAAAATATGTGCCTTGACCCTGGATCACCAAAATGTAATCAGCTTATCTTTTAGTCAAAGTGAATCTTTGTACCAAATTTGGAGACCATCCATCAAACTGATTTTAAGATAAAGTGAATGTTTGTGCCAAATGTGAAAGGATTCCTTGACAGTGTTCCAGAGATATCACCTTCACAAGGCTTTGTGAGGTCACTTTGTCCTTGACCTTTCCCTTTTGACAATCAAAATCTAATCAGTTCATCTTTGAGTCCAAGTGAATATTTATACCAGATTAGAAGATATTCCCTCAAGGCATTTCTGAGAATTGACGTTCACGAAAATGGGACGGACAGACAAACAGACAGACAACCTGAAAACATATAGCCCTGGCCACTGGCTGTCGGCGGCGCGGAGGCATACAAATTGGCATTCCACTGCTGTAGCCATGGCTGCAAAAAAGAAAGTGGTACCACCACTTCCAAAAACTGATGGATGTCCTTAGTGTCTTTAATTTGTCCTGAAACAGAACGACCTCATGAAATGTTCCAGCCTGGCTAATTTAGCTACTTGTACCAAAACAACGTCATTATTAGAAAAGCTACACATACGCTTTGCATATAATTTGGTAATAATTTGCTACTTTACAGAGCAAATGGAAAAAAACAAGGCTAAAAGATGTTGGACAACCCCTGTTAAGGCTTTACATTTATGGATTTGGTAAATGGATTTGTATTTATATAGCGCTTTTCTAGTCTGATGAAGACCACTCAAAGCGCTTTACAGTACAGTTTCACATTCACCCATTCACACAGTGCATCTACTTGCAGCACTTTGTTATTCTATGGGGGGCTATTGAGGGTTCAGCATCTTGCCCAAGGACACTTCGGCATGCAGATGGTTCAGAATCGAACCGCCGACCTTCAGGTTGGAGGACGACCACTCTACCCCTCAGCCACAGCCGCCCAATTTACAGACATTCTATTTCTATAGCTCAAATATAATCCTCATGACAAAATTATAAAAGTAAAACTGAAGTCTTTTGGTTGCTCTAGTACTCAGGCGAACATTTAAGATTAGTTTTTTTAAGCTATATGTTACATTAGCATTAGATTAGCAGTTTTTAATTTCTGTATCACAGCCGCATCTATCCCAAGATCTTGTTGCTGGGTTTAGCTCATGAATTGTATCCAGACCCCACAGTTAGCAACGTTCAACCTAATGCTGCCTTCAAATGGAACTCATGACGTCACGGTTACGACATGAGAAAATGTGTACATGGAGTCATGACAACACCGCTGCTAGGCAACGGCTACATGGACGCTAATATTACAATTACTGTGGCCGTCTAGAAGCCACACAGGATAACAATGTACCTGGCAGGGGAGTAGCATAATGCAGGAAAGGCATAACAGAGGGTAATGATGAGGCCTTAGGAAAATCCTAATTTTCTTCAGATGTATTATAAAATTACAAAGAAAAACTCAATAAAAGGTTGAAAATTCCATGACATTAAGTGGTGAATACAGCGGGGGGGCGTTCATATGTCCACTTCATTTTAAGGCAGCACAGGTTCCGCCCACCAATGCTACAGTATCATTGGTCAGCCGCATAACCTTCTACACAAAGGATCTTACACCTTGAAGTACCATGGGATTCTCTAAGTCCCATTTTAGAGGTTGATTGCTGGTGTTGGCTAAATGCTAACTTAAAGCACTCAACATAAAATAAAATACTTAAAAAGATAAGTGTCCTGGTTGCATATCCGTTTAGTTATGTTTTACTTCATTTCGTAGTGAATGAAGCCATAAAGGAGTTTTTGTTTCAAATGAATAATCTCAGGAGTCAGCTATTAGTGCTAGCAATTAGCTGGTTCGTTCAGTAGCGAGCAATATATAAAAAATAAGAGAAAGAAGCTTTTATTTGAGTCACACCAGATCCACTGCTATGCAAACTAATGCTAACTAACAACCAAACACCAGCTGACATGGAACAAGCTATGGTCTGAACATTAAATCAATTAGGAATGTCAGGCAGGTCATTTGATTTTGATGATAAAAAAACAAACATCCATTACTCAATACAAGGCTAGGATCAATACTACGAGTTAAATCCTCAATACTTCTCTCTTCAGTCACTGGGTCCTGTGATGTCCAATATGGCTAAGGTGGAGCATGTTACATCTGCTGACACATTTCTTTCATTCAGGCGGTGGACAGGGGGCGCATGCACTTGCACTAAGTTCGCTCTCAGGCGCACACAGACTACAGTGAAAGAGATGTTATAACTAGAGACAGAGATCGAAGCTAAAACTAGGAGGTCTGGCTGACTGTGTGGTAGGAACGGGAATCGGCAGGGACCTCCCGATGCGATACTATCACGATACTTAGGTGGCGATACGATATGTATTGCGATTTCTGTGGGTATTTCGATTCTGTAAGTATTGCGATTCGATATTACGATTTCCTGGGATTACTTTTGGTTATTTTTTTTTTTAAATACTGGACCATGGAAAAATGTTGAATCATTCCTTCAAATACAACACAGTCAAATTCACTTAGAGCTTTACCAGTTTTGTTTGAAAATATTAACATTAACTTAATGACTGCCGGGCAGCCAATAGAGAAAATAAATAAAAAAGTGCCCCATTATTGTATAGCCCCTGTCAACTGCACACAAACTGACAGATTAAGAAATGTAAGGCACTTAGGCTACTTTTAAACAATTAATAAAAGGTAAATTAAATAGAATGAATAAAAGTTTACTTAAAATATAAACTTTGAAATAAACCAAAAGTAGGCTATTGTGTTTGCATGTAGCCGATGCAAAGCTAGTGCTTGGGTATGTTTAGATTCTTGTGCAAAAACAAGAGCTGGTCAACATGCTCTGGGGTGATGTTGCTCCCCCAATATACCCCCCCCCCCCCGGTATAAACCAATAAATATGTTTTTTTTAAAAAAAATGGATTTGGGAGGCAGCATATCGATTTAAAATCGTCATTCACAAGAATCGCGATTTGTAACTGAATCGATTTTTGTAACTGTATCGATTTTTTCCCCCATTGTAACACAACTGCCAACTTTTGTATACAGTCAGGACGTACAATTTAAAAACATGAAAAGTAAGTTAAACTTTGCATAGTAGCCTAGAAAGACAGATGAAATTTTACGTTAAGTCACACTTTAGGTGCTGTTACAGTACTTAACAAAACTGAGCACACTCATGGTACGTAAATATATATCTATTCCATCGAACCAATATCAGGAGAACAATAACGCCAATTGGTTTGAATAACACAAATATTTTGACGGATCAAACTATGATGAAAAAAACAACAATCACAAGAAGCTACTAAACCCGTTATTAGTGAGATTCAATTCAAATGTGTTTTTTTTATTTTCAGGTCCATCTTTATATTGGTTCTTCCTGGGCTGTTGGATGATACCACTCATCTGTGGAGAGTTGTTCTGTCATTTTTCAGATTCATATTGCTCTTTATTGGAGGGGCTTTCTATCGGATTCATGTCCTGGGATGTACTCATCCAGGTCATTATTAAAATGTTTCTTCTTTACAAACTGTTGTGTGATTTTTGCTGTATGTTTGGATGATTGCCCTGTTGGAAAATTCTCTCCTGCCAAACTTCTTAAGACTGGGAGTCATTTTCTCTTTCAGTATTGGAAACTAACTTACGTCCATAGTGCTGCCTGTAAATGTCACCTCACCAGTCAGCCCTGCAGTCACTGTGGAGGTCCTGGCCTGGTCCACAAAAAAACAGGCTGGACCCCATATGATCCAAATACATTTATTTTAATATCTCATGACCAAAGAATATGTTGCCAATATTAATCAGGTTTCTTTTCATTTCTTTGGCAAAGTTTAGTCTTGTAATTTCTCCCATTTCTTTTTTGCAATGATTTTCTTCTTGAACGGCGTCCATCGAATCGGACTTCATGCAATGTCCTTCTCACTCCCTGATCAGTCACTGAAACAACAATTTCTACAGATAATCCTTCTGCCAAATCAGAAGCACTTGTCCGTCTGTTTTTCTATCCAAGGTTGCTTTAAAAGTGAATTGTGTGTAGCGTCACTTGTCAAGGGCGAGCCACTGTGCCTGTGTGTTATTGATAATATGACTCTTCCTGTACATCCTACCACCGCTGTGCTTCAGCTCATGTTCAGTAATCTACCGATGCTTCCCTATCCTCTACATCTTAACAAACTGCCTCCCAGTCTGGTTTCGTACTTGGTCAAGCACAGTTCCTCACAGTGTGGAGCCATGATGCAGTAGACACAACCCAGGCCAAAACTGAAGCTGTTGTTTTATAACCTTGTTGATACAGTTATGCATCAAGAGACATTAAAGGTGATGTTTGCTGCTTTGAGGTTGTACTTTAGATGCCTGTATTGTCAAGGTAGGAACCTGTTTTTTTAACTATACAAAGAATTAATTAAATACAACAAATCAAATCAAAAAAGCACGTCAGCTTAAAAAATAGGCCTAGATTATTGGAGGAAAGTACAACTTTGAATCATTTAACATTTTAGTGATACTTTACAAAGGTGAACTCTCTTTTATTGTAATGTGTAAATAAAGTGAATACATTTTTGATTATGAACAAGTTATAAGGAATGACTGGTCCTGCATTCAGCCACTGTTTGTGGACCAGCTCCTCTATTCTGTGCCAGCAGAGCTGCGATGACGTCTTAATGTCTAACCTCTGCACACCCAGCCTCTCCGGGAGTTCCTTTCCCAAGTGAACCACTGGAAGGCTTCTGTTGTGAAGGAGCTGCAGGAGATACTAGACTTAGATTATGGTCTGTAGCTAAACACTAAGCGCAAGTTAATCCCTAAGATAGTGAAAGCTGTCTCACAGAGAGCAGGCTGTTGTAGGACAGGTAACATTTTTTAAAGAAGATTAATTATATATTACGGGGTTAGACCCTCTTTCACTGTTATGTGAGGGAAAAAACTACAGCCATTTAACGAAAGCTGGGTTTGAAGGTGGTCTGTGACGTGTCAGGTGTGTTATAGTGGAGGGGAAATGATTTGCTATGTAGTCAGAAATTATGTAAAGTAATTATAAGGTACTTGCATGGAGGTGTTTAATAAGTGCCTTCCTCAGCCAAGGCTAACACACTATCAAGCCATGTTATAGAAATGAAAAAAGATCCTGGATCCACCCATTAATCTGGATCCACTCCAAAATTGAAGGTCATGCACCACCCCTCCACACAATTTCATGGAAATTGGTTCAGTAGTTTTGGAGTAATCCAAACAAACAAACACTGACATCAATTCCTTGGCATAATTAATAAAGTTACACATACTGACATCATCAAAGGTGCGACTGACCCTCTCCACCGCAGTAGTGGTCACTGGTTCAATATGTGTATAAGTCTGCACAATAATGGTAAATAATAACATTCATATATAAATTGTGCAGGAACTGAGCTCACTGCAGTGACTGGCAAAAAGGAGCCACTCCAGTCAGTTCGGAATTTTTACTGCCATGAAAATGTAATAATAATATTATGAAAGAAGAAAATGAAATAATGGTGTTACCTACAAAATGCGTTAAGGAGTAAAGTATATAAATTTGCATTAGTTATTAACAAGGTTGAGAGCTTAATGCCACTGATGGTAACTGAATGTGTATTGAATATAAAGCTATATCTTGTCACTGTGGTGTTTCATGGTACTGTACGTAATTTTGCTGTGTGTGTGTGTGTGTTTGTGTACAAAATGACTAAACAATGCACAGATGGGTTTTTACCAAACGTGTTGGGAATATTACTTGAGGGAATATCTGCAGATGATGAAGTTTTGAAGCTGATCAGTTAAAGGGCAAAGGTTAAAGACAACAAAAACATGGTGCAAGATATCTTAGCAAACAATTTGATCAAAAAAATGTGTTCCCCTCAGATTACTGACTATCTGAACTGGGTCACAGAAAAGGCACAAACAAGGCAGACAATTACGTCATGACTATATCATAGGACAATGATGTCATATTGCTATTCCATGACATCATTAGGAAAAGGCATCATTAGAAATATAAAAAGCATTAGCATTGCAAGACTGAGGCATATACAGCGCAAGTACAGTATGCATAGCATCTTTAATGCTTTTCATTATTTAAATTGAAAAATCATTAAAAAGTATATATACAACATTTTTTGGGGAAATGTTTTAAGGTATTTTATATTAACAGATTACACTTTAACACATGGATCAAATCTATGCCAATAAGTAAGGCAAAAATTATAGTTAGAAAAAAATTGTGTTTTAGATTTTCTAAACATGATTTTCCTGCATTTCTGGGCAGGTATTTTAGTTTCTTAGCGTCTGACATATTTGCCAATATTAATATATCTGAGCAAACACTGGCAGATAAAATCAGTTGCTCAAATTATCAGTTTGACTCTAATGGTAGGTCTGATACTCAATTCTCTTTAGGCTTGGTTTTGTCTGTTTGAATATAATAAAAGCCAGTTCTTATAAGATACAATATGTTTGATGCAAACTGCACAGAGTGGGAACATCAGAGCATGTTTGCTAAAAACAGCTGCTAACTACTTTTGTAAAAACATGAGCCATGAGACTGAACTCTGCAGTAACCTAAGTTAAAAGCTGAGTGAGGCTGCAGAGTGAGAGAATCACCCTCAGGGTTTGTCCTTATGAGCGACCATTTTCACCATAAACACATTAATTTAATGCTATAGTGATGTTTAAAAAAGCAGTTTTAGAATTCCAACCATTCCATAACGGTCTCATGAGAACATTGGGCCTCGCTCATTTAACATGGGAAACAGAAATGTACAGTAAAAACCAGACACTGTGGTTTTTGGAGCGGTTAGCGTTGGAACTATTTCCTGATCAACAACAGCTGGGCACAATAAATGCACGCGGCATCTTAGAGGAACCTCCTCTGAACACAGATGTGACTCAAACGTGGACAAAGATGAATGTAAAAACAAGTGTTGTTTTTCCGTCTGACTGGAGGTGGGCTCCTCGGTGCTTCCTGCTGTGGGTGTCTGTGCAGCTGAGCTGATCACACCTCTGTACTGATGCACAGAAAGTGACCCCAGTCTTCTCATCTGACAATGAGACTGCAAATAGACATCTAGCTTTTCTTTGAATGAAATCATCATCACTACTACACTGTCACTGCTACATACATGCGCTGTTCCTGTTGTTATTACATCTTCTTACTAACTTCTAACTAGTGGTGGGGGAAAAATCGATTCTGTTCAGTATCACAATATTTTGCACCCGCAATTATATCGATACTGTAGCACAAAGTATTGCAATAACCCTAACCCTTTTTTTTTTTTATTTTTATTTTTTTTATATTTATTTACAATTATATATTTAACAGCCCCTGGCTGGCAAAGCATGACGAGGAGAGTTTCAGAGTTTAAAAGATACCTAGTGTGTATGCGGAAAGGATGTTCTCCACTGCAGGAGATATAGTAACAGCCCAGAGGAGCACTTTAACATCTGAGCATGTTGACCAACTCCTTTTTCTGAACAAAAATGTCAATATTCCCAAATGAATTGAACATTTTGGGTCATGACCTTGCAGCCAACTGGACTGGACTCTAGTAGTAAACATTTGTTTATTTTTCTCAATTTGATTGAAGCTCTAGGTTTCTCTTATTTATAGGATTATTCTCAGGTTTATGTTACTCTATTATGTCTGCTTTATGTTACTGTATTGTATTTAAATAATTGAAAGTTATGTGCTGGGAGCTCAGCGTTAATGTGAGAGGTCTCCTATTCAGAAAACAATTACAAAGGTCCTGTGTCCTGAATGTTCAAGGACAAAGTTTTGGCACTACCCTTTCTTAGTTTTTGCACTTCAGTTAATGTGTAGAAGACAATGTTGTTCACATAATTAAATGTGACATTTGAAGTGAGTTGAGCAGTCTTTTTTTCCTCATTTTTTGTAATGCCTTTGAATAATATGGGGGACATGAATCGCAATATATCGCAGAATCAAATCGCAATACTTGCAGTATCGCAATATATCGCAGAATCGCGATACTATTGAATCGTGGCCCAAATATCGCAATACTATTGAATCGTCACATTTTTGCCAATTCCCACCCCTAGTTATTACATCTTCTTACAACTAGTGTAATCATACTCCCACACCACATGTAATACTTTAGTTTTAGTTTGACAATGTTATTACCGGTAATTACTTCCTCTCGCCACGCACACGTGAACATGTCAGATAACAGCACACAATAAACTGCTTCCCCATGCCACCTCCGAGGTAAACACTGAATCTGGTCCCCATCGTAAACAGACTATTGAGATGTGTGAGGACGGCTCGGCTGAGAGATCCCCTGTGGTTCCTGGTTCACTGGGTTTTCATTTTGTGCCTGCTGCCACTCGGCCACATCACCTGGTGACAGCACCTATCGTGTAATTATGGCGGTGACACACATGACAAATTCTACACATCACCTAAATGTACCTCTGCGATGAGTTACCACAGATCTCAGAGCTCTGAAATTGCACAGCTGTTATAATATTGTAACTCATCCGCTCCATATCGGACTAATCTGACACTGAGGCCACAAAGGGGATTGTGATCGTCGTGGATTACGATTACAACTAGATTGCTGAGATGTACAATATGACTACTCACATAGACTACTACTAAAGGCCATACCTCTATCATTACTGTTGTCATTACTTTTGTATAAATGCTTTGATACGCTTCTCTGTGAATGTTTTAAGTGTGTGCTCTGTTACATGTGACATATATTTCACTCCCGGTCCACCCTGGGAGAGGGATCCCTCACATGTGGCTCTCTCTGAGGTCACTACATGTTGTTTTCTCCCTGTTAAAAGTGTTTTTTGTCAGTTCTCCTCACTCTTATTGAGGGTCAAGGGCAGAGGATGTCGCAGATGTGTGTGTGTAGGCTAACAAATAGGATTTGATTGATTGAAGTCACACGTATCTTAGCACTTGGTCCAGTAATGAGTGGATTTGTGGCAGGGTTTAGTCATAAACTGGTATGTACACTAGTTATTAAACATTATCATCAATCAATCAATCAAATTTTATTTGTATAGCTCACATTCACAAATAACAATTCGTCTCATAGGGCTTTAACATGGTGTGACATCCTCTGTCCTCAACCCTCAACAAGAGTCAGGAAAAACTACTAAAAACCCTTTTAACAGGTAAAAATACGTAGAAACCTCAGAGAGAGAGAGAGAGAGAGAGAGCCACATGTGAGGGATCCCTCTCCCAGGACAAACAGAAGTGCAATAGATGTCAAGTGTAGGACAACATCATCGGGATTAAAGTTTTTTAGCAGCATCGATAAGGGTAAACATTTTTGAAGGATAACTTCAATACTATATGTCAAGTAGTCCTGCTGCAATCATAGTCTCTGGTCAGCAGCCAGCAAGATCATGATCCAGCATCAGGATGGGATCCACTATAGTCCACAGTCATTGTCTGTATATGTTTGCAAAATACAGTTTCTCCTTTTCAGCAGAAGACATTTACGAAGCATTGTTACTGTATTTCTGATTCTGTCCGTTCACTGATCTGGTGCATGTTAGACAAGCATGGGAAGAGTATTTCAACATGGTGCTTTACTATCCTAAACATGAATCAGTGGTCGTGTGGGTGGTGGTCGTCTGGAGGGTCTGCGGATCTGATGTTTCCAGTGTTTAAGTCACACGTATCTTAGCACTTGGTCCAGTAATGAGTTGTTGGTTTTGCGATTTGTGGCACGGTTTAGTCATAAACCTGTATGTACACTAGTTATTAAACATTGTGTTTGCAAGATACAGTTTCTCCTTTTCAACAGAAGACATTTACGAAGCATGGTTACTGTATTACTGATTCTGTCCCTTCACTGATCTGGTGCATGTTATACAACCATGTGAAGAGTATTTCAACATGATGCCTTTCTATCCTAAACATGAATCAGTGGTCGTGTGGGTGGGTGGTGGTCTGGAGGGTCAGCGGCTGATGTTTCCAGTGTTTAAACCCACGACATGGTGTGTAGCACACGGGTTGCAGAGCTCCATGCTGGCAGAGGCAGCCAGGGGGGGAGCAGCGAAGGGTTAACACGTTCAGGCGCGTAAATACTAGTGTCCATGGCTCTGAAAGCCTTGTTCGCCCGAAGAAACACGGTTAACACACGACCAGCTCCCCCCGGTCGGCCTGCAGCGAGCCTGGGGGAGGACGGTACCGGGGCCCGGGGAGGACGGTACCGGGGCCCGGGGAGGACGGCAGCGGGTCCGGGGTTGTGTAACAAGGCGAGCAGCGGCCGGAGGGACACGAATCATGATGAGCACAGGGATTTGTGCAGCGTACGACACGTCGAATCACACTGAAACCGAACACAAGCCCCCCAACACTCATGAACCAGCTCGCTGGGGGTCGCACATTCAGTCCATTTCCCCCCGCTACAGCCGAGAGAAGACCTCCACCACAGGGCTATTGTCAGCCATCGCTGCTGCCGCCGCCGCCTGCTGCCAGGACGGCTACGCGGGGCTGAGCTTCCCCTCTCCCCGGTCGTGATTTCCAGCCGAGCTCCGTGTGTGGAGCCCGAGGAAAAGCCCGGGGAAGCGGTTTCAAACATGGCAGCATTAATGTGTTATAACGGGCGTGGATCCGCCTGGGAGAAGCCGGGGAGTCGGAGGCGAGCACACGGCGAGCGGAGCCGAGGCTTCCCCCCGCTGCCTCGGCTCGGTCCGGCGGTTCAGTCCGGGGCGAAGCGGGGAAGGTGGAAACCCCACCAAGCGTGTTCAATCCACCCAAATACCTCCATTAACCCCGCGTATTCAGTGTAAAACATTAATTTACTTTGTGTTATTCGCGATAAAATGTCACAACCCTGCTCGGGCTCCATGAAACTCCGCCTTCTTCTTCTTCTCCTAGCGGCCTCTCCTCGGATGCAGGCGGGCGGGCGCCTCGGAGCCACAAAGCTGTCAAACGCACCGAGCAACCCTTCGCCATTTTTGTTTGTTTTTTCCCCACACAAATGCAGAAAAGAGCCAGAAACACACAACACAACGCAGGCCCGGCTGAACAAAGCGTGTTGGTGGGGCCTCTTACCTGCCGTGGAACCAGTCCTTGCAGCCGTCGCACTCGATCATGAACTGGGTCACGTCGTAAGGCAGTCTGCAGACGCAATACACTGGTGCAGTCGCCATGTTCAATTCACAGCTGCGTCGGGATCGACTTGTTGGGGGGCTGCGGGAGGAACCGCGTCCTGCAAACAATATGATCCAGTCTGATCTTCCCCAGAAAGAAAAAAAGCCAGGGAGGGCAGTCCCGCCGGACACATGCGGCTCTTTACACGCACGTCTCCCTCGCTACACTGCCGCGGCCGTGCGGTGGAGGAACGATGGAGCCCCGTGGTGGCGAAGCGGTCCTGGAACGCATCCTTTATTATTATCACTATTATTGTTGTTATTCCCGGGTGCGTGCCCCCTGGTGCCCGCGTTCCACCGGCATGTCAGCAGCAGCTAGGAGCCAAAAGCGTCGATGGTCCGCCCGCGAAATGAGCAAATTAAATAAATAAGCGACGTGAAAGTTACGTCAGGGGAGCAGGTTAATCGGCAGAGCTCGAATCAGATGAATGAACGTCCGGGGATCAATCAGCATTAAGCGCTTTCATTCTGCTTATTGACAGACATACAAAGGAAGAGGTCACATGTTGAGGATACAAAAATTACCGTTTATCCAATACTTCAACTCGGATACGCACGATAAAAAAAATATAATCATTTATTAATAATACATTTGTTTAATGTTAAATTTAAATTTTTTACGCTTTTCAGGTCGATTATTACATCTGATACTATACAGTAGCGTTAATAGATTCTGAGGATGAGGATGTTAGATTACATTGAAATAAATAAATGCAACATAAAGAATAACAATGCATTTTAGTACAAGGATTTATTCTCCAACCATATATAGCAGTGGCTGAGAGACCAAGGCTTTGAAATGTTGACCCTGAGACAAATCATACACAATATAGCTAATTTTCAATATTTTATATTATATTTTACTTACTTATAGTTGAATTACTTCAACTCGGATACACACGATAAAAACAATATAATCATTTTTTAATTATTTTACACATTGGACCTCGGGGCAAGCTTTTCAGGTCGATTATTACATCTGATACTATACATTAGCGTCAATAGATTCTGAGGATGAGGATATTAGATTAAATTGAAATAAATAAATGCAACATAAAGAATAACAATGCATTTCAGAACATGGATTATTTTCCATCGATTCTGTTCAGTATCGCGATATTTTGCGCCCCTCGATTATATCGATATTGTAGCACAAAGTATTGCAATATTTAAAAAATATATATATATATTTTTTTATATTTATTTACAGTTATATATGTAACAGCCCCTGGCTGGCAAAGCATGACGAGGAGAGTTTCAGAGTTTAAAAGACACCTAGTGTGTATGAGGAAAGGATGTTCTCCACTGCAGGAGATATAGTAACGGCCCAGAGGAGCACTTTAACATCTGAGCATGTTGACCAACTCCTTTTTCTGAACAAAAATGCCAATATTCCCAAATGAATTTAACATTTTGGGTCATTATTACATCTGATACTATACATTAGCGTTAATAGATTATGAGGATATTAGATTAAATTGAAATAAATAGATGCAACATAAAGAATAACAATGCATTTTAGTACATGGATTATTCTCCACCCATATATAGGAGTGGCTGAGAGACCAAGGCTTTGAAATGTTGACCCTGAGACAAATCATACAGAAAATATAGCTAATTTTTTATATTTGATATTATATTTTACTTACTTATAGTTGAATTACTTCAACTCGGATACACACGATAACAAAAATATAATCATTTATTAATAATACATTTGTTTAATGTTAAATTTAATTATTTTACACATTGGAGCTTTTCAGGTCGGTTATTACATCTGATACTATACATTAGCGTTAATAGATTCTGAGGATGAGGATATTAGATTAAATTGAAATAAATAAATGCAACATAAAGAATAACAATGCATTTTAGTACAAGGATTATTCTCCACCCATAGATAGCAGTGGCTGGCCGAGAGACCAAGGCTTTGAAATGTTGACCCTGAGACAAATCATACAGAAAATATAGCTAATTTTTAATATTTTATATTATATTTGACTTACTTATAGTTAAATTATAAGAATTATAACCATTATTTGTATTTTGCTTTTCATTTAACAGAAAGATCCACTGAAGATAAACACATTAATGCATTAAAGGTTGAAAGCCTGTTCAAATTAGTTGAGTATTGAAAGTGATTATTAAAGTTGTAAAACAAAATGTAATACTTTGATATCATTTTAATATATCATCAATAAAAGCTTGCAAACATGGTTTAGAGTTTAATCAGAATAAGAACTAGAGCTTGATAGTAAATTTAAAGTCCCCTCTAATTGCTGCATTTACTTAGAGGCACAAGCATATTATAACAATAATTTGACTGTCCATTCATAAATTGAAAAAAATAAAGCATATAATTGGTCTCGCTCTCAAAACTATCCTTGAAATAATAACAAAACTAAATATTGAAGTATGATCTGGGTTTAAAGAACCATCAGCCAAAGGTTGCACAGAAATCTAACATTTATTTATTGATCATAGGTCATCATAGCTCATAATGAGGCTGAAGGTCAAAGTCAAGTTTTATTATTTATTATGATTTTTTATTGGATGGTGAACTGCTTTATCAGAGAACAATAACTGTGTGATAAATAACTCAACAATAACTCGTCAGAAAATAGTTTGATAATGTGCCTGATTACCATGGTGTACACTACCGTATACTTGCATATTTCCTAGACACATAACTATTAGTATTTTATGAATTACTTTTACATACAATTAACATCTTTAAGTTGTAAACTACTTTTCCCTTGGTATAAATGTCATGTTATTTGGTTGGACGTTGCATTTACCGTTACCTACGCACTACTATATAAGCTGATACCGTGTGTTATAGATTTGTATTATGAATTGAAACACTTTATTGCCCTCTGTAATCTTTCATTGTCACTTCATCAGCAGATCAAGTTTATTCAGTCGTCATAGAGATGGAGCTGTTGCCGAGTGATGTCAGGGACCTTTGTGATGTCATCCCTGGCGACCAAGCCCCAACAGATCAAACTCCACCCACTAAAGAAGACTGTCAATCAGTTGAAAGGCTCCCAACAAAACAGTATTAGCCACATTTTGTAGAACATTTGTATTAGTCTGAAAAAAATATAATTATAAGAATTATAAAGATCATTGTGGTCCTTCTGCTTCAGTATGAAGAGCAATAAATAAATCAAACAAACAAGAGCTTGTACTAAAAGAATATAGTTTTATTAAGCACTGTAGCTAAGTTTCCTTCAAATACACCATCCCCATGATCCAACATCCAATCAAACCCAACAGCAGTTTATTCTTTCACAATCCATGAGTTAGGAAGAAACTGTGATCAGCTCACATAGAAGGTTACCTATTTAGGGACCGGGGGGGGGGTACAGTACACCACTTCTCTGATCACTGAAGGACAACGAGAAGCTTTAGGAGAATTAAGTGGACATGATAAATGATGATCCTGGTGTAGAGGTGGTGTGAGGGTAAAAACAACACTAAAGTCAATTACTGGCTGATGGCTAAAGTTTTCATTAGAAGGTCGAGTACGTTGCTTTGAGCTGCAAAAGGGTTGATTTTGATCCAAGCTATGAATATTTTTTTTCTTAAGTTATTTGACTAATGCAGAACAGCAACAGAGAACAATACAGTATGAATACACTAGTTCAAAGTAGCTACATAATATTGTTTTTTAAGTTTTTTAACTAAATGCAACAGAGGTCAGTATCACAGGGGTAATGAACAAGGTCAGAACAAATCTGTTACTAACAGTTAACATCATTTATTATGGGATATCAGTGGTATTAAGTTGTTTCTTCAATTTGCAAATGGGCACGGTGCTTGTAAAGATGGAAGAAAAAGGACGACATGCATAATAACTACACACCTCTTTGATGTGTGAACCATGCAAAAGGTTTGTGTTGAAGCGGTGCTGTTACAGCTCCACGTGTGAGGAAACCTATCAGGGTGTGAAGAGATCTTTTGAGTCTGATTTTTGAGCATTTTTTTTCCCAAAACGTTACAGCTAAGTGGCGGAAACCGCAGAGAGCTGCTGCTGCTTCAGTGGGAATCAAACACAAAAGTGGTGGACCAAAGGGGGACATGTTGCATTTTGCTTTTCTGTTTCTACGTGTAGTTTTCAACGTGCAGTTATCATGACAACACAAAACTGATTAAACTGTACTGTCACGAGTACATGGTGCCAAGTACTGGTAGATTATTAACCTAGAAGAACAAAAATATTCCCAATCAAAGCTTCTTAAAGCTTTTAGTATTAAAAGAAAAGTAAAAGTGTAATTCTCTTAAACATGTAGAAACGATGGAGACGCTGGGATGTCACCAGGGACTCCTTCACATCGCGGTGTGTCATATATTGTGTGTTTACTGAGAGGGATCTGAAACTCATCTCTGTTCTTTGAGAGGAAACGTGTACATTTGACTGTAGGCTTTTCAAATTATCAGGTATTCCTAACGCTGCTCCATCTTTCATCCATCACCCTCTCTAGAAAAATAGGCTTACACTTCTCTTTTTGAGAGGGCGGCCTCCAGAGCCTCATCTCTATGGCAGCCCCCATCTACATTTAGTGCATTTAAGTGAGGATTAGTATTGCACGTCTTGGAGTCATTGCTAAAGGCACTTTCGACGATGAGAGCCCTGCAATCCTCTTTATCTCCGTTCAGCTGCTCCTGCTCTTTGTCTGTACCGTTCTCCGTGGCAGGGGAGGATGCCTTCTCCTCCGGCTTGGGATCCTTCTTCTCCTTCACTGCATCGTGTCCGGATGTATGAGGCGGCTTATAAGCAGACTTACTCTGGTACAGATGTCAGACAATAAAGGAGGTTAGAAAATGATGCAGTTACACAGCAGCAGTGACTGTGAAAGATCATGTTAGACCCGGCACAAAAAAAAACACAGACGTGGGCTGACAGTTCTGGTTGAACAGAACGACTGGAGAATAAGAAGTAGAAGTCAATTAAGGATAAAATAAAAAGGGGGTTTAAACAGCACAAAGACCTGCAGAGAGGCTCTTTAGTTCCCGCACATCACATGCTGAAAGCCCACACAATGGTTGTGTACTTTGTTGTTGCACTGTAATTAAAATGTGAAAAGCGAAACTGTGTTTTGATCTTTGTGAATCACATATGGTGAAGCTTAACAACGGGCAGGATTATCCTTCATTATTGAAAAAAAGATAGTAGAGGCTGTTCTTCCAGGTTTTTCAGTAATTTTTATTTGACCTGCCGTATGGTGCACCGTTCCCAATCATCAAAGCTGCCTTCAGACATGCACTGAACTCCAGATATTCTCCTGAAATGATCTGGAGGGACTGTATGTGAGAGTGTAAATGTGCAAGTCAGAGGCTCTCCAGAGTTTTTCCTGCCACTGCCCAGGTAAAAACTCCAAATATTCAGAATGAGCCCATGTGAGAAAGCAGCAGATTCCTCTGAGGAAAGTGGGTGTGAAGATGATGTTTCTGGACGGACACAAAATAGAAAAATAATAAGGATGAATCAGGATGAGAAGATTAAAAGAGGTGTCATGCCAACTTGGACAGATGAGGTTAAAGAGTTTTTGGTGATTAGGGCTGATGCTGGTGTAGATGTAGTAGTGTAAACAAAACACATGATCTCAGCAGTTTAATTTAGACATTACATTGTGACTCTGCATCACCTGCATTCGAACACTGAGATTTCTGTGTTATGGATGTTATGCGTCTGAGCGGAGAATCTCCTGCTGCATTTGGTCCAAACACTTTAACTCCAGACTACTGGTGGGACTACTATGAAATCTGAATTAAACATTCACCGTTTCAGAAGATTTCCTCCACAAAGCCAAAACTCAGATACCCACGAACTTGCATTGGATATTCATTGTCGGTAGAGCTTAAAGTATTATTTTATTTATTAATTTTGACCCACATTAAAAAGAACATCAAAATATCCCAAAATTATATTTCTTTTGTGGACACTTCCATGAGCTTTTCAAACAAACACTGAGGCGTAAATACACCACTTACAGCAGCACTTGACTAACATGTTACAAATGTCTTGTATTGTTTTTAGAAGCCACTTTCCCACATGGAATCTGAATTATTTCTGTTGTACAGAGAGAAGAGCTGCAATGCTTGAGTAACATTAGATCCCTGTTGCATAAGAGGGAAAAGTGCTCCTGCTAAATACCAGGGGTTGAGCATATGACATGTTCTCAGGTCACTACATCTACATTTATTTTTGCTATTGACTCCTTGAAGAATCCTATGAAGAACCATAGTGAGAGAATGAGATGCTTGATTCCTTTCTCATGGTGAATCCCCCCATACAGTGGATCAGTTTTAGTTGGGACTTCCATGCTGTATATTCAGCATTTCACCAGACATTGACATTTATTTCAACTAGGAGGTTTTATTTTTTCCCCCTGTTAGTTTGTTTGCTGGTTGGTTACAAAACTACAAAAGGGATTTCCATGAAACTTGGTGGAAAGATGGGACATTGGCAGAGAAAGAACCGATTCAATTCAGGCTGATCCAGACAAAGGAGCAGATGTAGGACTTTTATTCACTTACTTTAAAATTTCAGAAAAGGACATTTTACATTTTTAACAATTTCAAACAGAAAGAATATATACAAAAGAGTAATTGGTATATTTAAAGGAATGATATCATTGAATGTGTCCAATTAGGTGCAGCTTGATTGAATTTAAGGGCCTTGGCAGAGGTATGAGCTATACTGAATACCATTCTTGTTCATCCATGCAGTTATGAATATCAATTTCACACGTTAAAATATATATTTTCAGTCACGTACTTTGACCCTGTTAGTTTTAATGTCAAGGTAACGACAGTTGCTCTGACTTCGATATCAAAGGAGGTCTTGCAAGTTCAATATGAGTAATAGGCAACACAATCCAAAGAGCTCTTTAGTCATTTTACTATAAAATTAAGTGTCACTTTGAGCTTCCTTTATGAGCTGCAGTGGAAGGACTGTGAAAAAGTGGCGACACACACAGAAGACACAGACGAAGATGTCAAGAGAGTTTGTGGTGGTAAGAGATGACGACGGTGTTGGGGCGCTATAAAAAACAGATTCACGTTATCGCAGCAGCAGAGTGAATGGTCACTTCCTGCCTCTGTTTGCTGCACCCGGCGGCTCCAACTCTCGCCTGAATAACACTGAGGATTTGTTGCTGCTGTGAATGCGTCTGTGCAGAAAACCTCCTGCTGTGGTTTGCATGTGTGAAAAGGAGACTCTGGGTAAACTCCGTAGCAAATTCTCCGGATTTTACCCGGAGTTCATGTCTGAAAACTGCTCTGCTGTGTTCACACATAAGCCCATTCAGTGATTCTTTGGAGTTTATACTAGGGGGCCAGCCAGAGAAATTCAGGAGAGAGTCCAGAGCATAGACATATATAAAGACTAGATGTCTCTTCTGCGTTGCCGGCCAACGGAGCCGGACGTCACCACATGGCGGCCATCTTGCTAGGGGGCAGCTCGCTCACCCATAACATTGTGTTGGTAGTGGTAAATAACCATAACTTACTCAATTTTCAACCGATTTTGAAACGGTTTGGTTTGTTATAAACATCAGAGATGTAGTTATGACACTGCATAAATTATTAATTTTTTTTAGAAAATAACATAATTATTCATAAGTATGCAGTGTCATATCTACATCTCTGATGTTTATAACAAACCAGACTGTTTAAAAATTGAGCAAGTTATGGTTATTTACCACTACCGACACAATGTTATGGGTGAGCGAGCTGCCCCCTAGCAAGATGGCCGCCATGTGGTGACGTCCGGCTCCGTCGAACGAGACATCTAGTCTTTATATATGTCTATGGTCCAGAGGCTCTCACTCCGACATTTGTGTTCTCACATACAGCCCCACCAGAGAATGTCCAGAGATTATCCGGAGGTCAGTGCATGTCTGAAAACAGCTGTACTCTTGTGTGTGTGTGTGTGTGTGTGTGTGTGTGTGTGTGTGTGTGTGTGTGTGTGTGTGAATAATGATACATCACTGACTTACCAGGTACGCTCCATGACTCTGTAAGGCTTGAGTGTGGTACCTGCCTCCTCGACCAAATGCCCTTATGACAGGTGTGGAAATCACACCTCGCAGGCGACTACAAAAGACAGATGAAAGAATCGACGTAGTTTACAATTAATGAAAATTTGTAAAAATACATGAGGCATCTTAACTTCCTTCCGCTCTTACCCTCTGTTTGCTCCCCCAACAGACACCACCTGAATAGGGAAGCCTCCTCTTCCTCTGCCACGTCGACTTCCGGCCCACTGACCCACAACAGTACCAGCGATCTCCAGCTTCCCACCCTGAGATGAGATTCCTTGAAGGCCTGATTAGAAAAGGAAAATCAAGTTACTGAATAGCAGACAGATGCAAACATTTAAAAACAAATATTTCCTTGTGAAAAAGCAGTGTCATCATACACATAGAAGACACAAACAAAGATGTCAAGAGTTTGTGCTGATAAGAGCAGACGATGGTGTCTGGGTGTTGTAAACAAAATCACATCATCTCTGCAGCAGAGTTAAATCTTGCTTCCTGCCTCTGTCTGCTGCACCCGGCTGCTCCTCCTGCCTGAATACTGCGGAGGATTTGTTGCTGTTGTGAACGTGTCTGTGCAGAGAACCTCCTGCTGTGTTGTGCATCTGTGAAAGGCAGACTCGGAGGTCATGCCTGAAAATGGCTAGTGACAAGCAAAGTTGGGTTTAAGGGGGAATATTCTATGATTTACTTTAAATCTTAATTTACTGAAAATTACTGATACATGAAATAACTTCAGGATCAACACTAGGGATGGGGGGAAAAATCGATTCAGTTACAAATCGCGATTCTTGTGAATGACGATTTTAAATCGATATGCTGCCTCCCAAATCGATTTTTATATTTTGATATTTTTTTTAAATTTTTTTAAAAACATATTTATTGGTTTTTACTGGGGGGGATATATTGGGAGAGCAACATCACCCCAGAGCATGTTGACCAGCTCTTGTTTTTGCACAAGAATCTAAACATACCCAAGCACTAGCTTTGCATCGGCTACATGCAAACACAATAGCCTACTTTTTGTTTATTTCAAAGTTTATATTTTAAGTAAACTTTTATTCATTCAATTTAATTTACCTTTTATTTATTGTTTAAAAGTAGCCTAAGTGGCATACATTTCTTAATCTGTCAGTTTGTGTGCAGTTGACTGGGGCTATAATAGTAGGGCACATTCTTATTTATTTTCTCTATTGGCTGCCAGGCAGTCATTAAGTTAATGTTAATATTTGAAATAAAACTTGTAAAGCTCTAAGTGAATTTGACTGTGTTGTATTTGAAGGTATGATTCAACTGTTTTCCATGGTCCAGTATTTAAAAAAAAAAATAACCAAAAGAAATCCCAGGAAATCGTAATATCGAATCGCAATACTTACAGAATCGCAATACCCACAGAATCGCAATACATATCATATCGCCACCTAAGTATCGTGATAGTATCGTATCGGGAGGTCCCTGCCGATTTCCGTCCCTAATCAACACTCTTAGGACCGAATCCAAACTCCATGGCATCTTACTGTTTGTGGCTGTACTCACCAGGCATCCCCCTACCTCTTCCCTGAGGAGGCATCACAGTGGGTGGGGGGTAGAAGGAACCGCTGTGGGCGTAGAAAGGCATCCCGTGAGGATTTGGAGGCGGCGGCGGGGGGAAGACGGGAGGGTGAGGAGGACGAGTGAAGCTGAGACCTTCCAAGATACTCTGACGCATCCTCTCCACCTTGGAAACCAGCTCAGACTGAAGAAAGAAGAAAACGAATCACAACCACCGCAAAACAACCTGCCTCCCGTTCAACCAACTGTTACATCATCACCTGTATCCTTTAAAAAAAAACAACTAAATACTGAGAATAAGAACAAATGGGTGCAGTCTTTCATTCGAAGAGGACCTGTAGAGGCTTGAATTTATTAGGTGTGTTCCTGAGTCTCGAGGATTGTCAGCTTCGTCTTAAAGGTTCAATGTGTAAAATGTTGTGACATCTAGTGGTGAAGCTGCATGCTGCAGCGGAATCCCCCCCCCCCCCTCACCCTCCCCTTCCATACATGAAAGAGAACCTGTGAAAACCATTTAGTTACAATAAAAACTCAAACAGTGTTTGGTTTGTCCACTTTGGACTACTGTAAGAAACACGGGGGGTTTCCATAGAGAGGACCGCTCTTGTGCATATATAAAGTTTCTCAATAAAAAGGGTGTAGTCTAGGTTAAAGAAAACAAAAATGTGTACAATTTAGATGATTAGACACTAGTGAAAACAACAGCTCCCTTTCACCTAAATCTTACACACTGGACCTTTAACCCCTTGTAGACGAATGTCGCGAATTTGCCTCAAACCCCATTCCGGTCTTTTTATCCCACTAATGCCAAATTTCAAGCAAAAGCAGCATCAGTATAATAATCTACATACCAGAGACTGGATAATCTGTTAAATTACGGTTATGCCCCATTATGCCTAATGTCGCTAATGTCGCCTCATACCTAAATTTTATATCTATTGTATATGCTATATTGAAATCAACAATCTCCACTTAATTTAGCATCTGTTTGACAGCCAAAAACACAAATAATATTTTTTTGATATATTGGAAATTAATTCAGGCAATAAGGGGATAAAGTTGGGGCTTCTAACGAATGTTTCAACTCCTAGGGGGTGGTGGTGTCATCTGTATATGAATTGCTTCATCACTCCATGGTATTTGTTAACTATACAGTATACATAGTTTGTTTTTAGAAACACTCATTATCATTGTTTTCGTCATTACACTCAAACCCTGCATATGTAGTGTCAGTTCAGCTGCTCCACACCACGCTCCTTTACTGCACTTAAAAAGTCACATTCTAGTCTGATGGGATCTTAATCTTGCCAACCCCACAGTCAGAGAAAGTCCAAGTTGGCGTCTTGGTTGTTGCTCAGCAGTGACGTGCTCGTGTCGGTCTTGCTAGACGACAGCAGAGCGGAGGTCGTCAGGAGCATCTGCCTCGTGCTGCCCGGCGGCGTGCTGCCATCACCTCTACTTTCATCACAGTTCAGTGGGTCGCTCTTGTTTAATGCTACACTCGTTTTGAGAGGTCTACAGTGTTGATGCATCATCAACTTTAATACAGAGCACAAGTACATTCACTTAAATATTTGACGTAGTGCAGCTTTAAGCACATGTTTTCACCCATTCGGAAAAAGAAAAGCCAGCACAGTTGTCTGTGGTCTTTTATTTCTGAATAGCACTTGTGCTTACTTGCTTTGATGTAATTCACTTTTCTAATATTGATTCAAATCATAAAAATTCTTCCCAGTTAAGTGAGTGCAGTTATCAGCCTCTCACATCTGAAGCTATGACATCATAGCTTCAGACTCTGATCAATATCAGAGCGTTATTTAACAGACTGCTACATTAGCTCAAGCTGCGGCGCTTCCATTGAAGTTGGTGGACAAGAACACGTTCCAGCATTTTTTTGATCAGCTTGTCACTGATCCACTATTTTACTGAACTGCAGCATCTTAACTGACTGAACGTTAACCACAACTACAGAGTTCTCCACCGCTCTGAGAAAGGAAACTGTGTTTGCTTTAGTACAAGACAATTTAATTGTTCTAACTTCTTAAGTTCAAATATCTAGACAGCATAATTTGTGGTCATTCGTTTCATACCCCAGGCCATAAGACTTTTAAACTCCTCTGAACTGCAATAACTCCACCAAACCAGCACCCTGGAATACTTATAACATATTTGCACCAGCACCGTCATAAGCATATTTGAATATTTGCACTACTGCACAAATTGAACTATTGTTGCTCTATTTTTCTCTTCATCTGTAAAGATATATATTTAGATATATATATTTTATTTTCTATTTTAAATTTTTGATATTCTATTTTATTGTTATTCTTTTTTATTCTATTTCTATTTTTATTTTATTTTTTGGGGTTGAAATTACTGAGCATTGCTTAAAGAGAGCCTGTGACCCAAGTATTTCATCGACAGTGACTGCTTCATGTTATCTCTGTGCATTTGACAATAAAAATCTTGAATCTTATATAGTCTTTTTAAATGGAGAGAGTACCAGTCTAACTACAGTCCATTATGGGATGTTTGTAGCCTTATCGTTTTAATAGTGTTAAAAGTGTTTTCAAGTCCATCCACAGTGAGTCTTTCAAAGGTAATCAGCCCCTAAAGTGTTTGGGTAGTGACACGGATCCAGACAGGACCCGACTCACTACAGTAAGTCAGTCAGATGTACACAATGCACTGAGCCCAAACTCCTCCACCAACACAACCTCTACAACCTCACAACCACCACAGCGTCTGAGTAGTCCAGTGAACCCTGCTAAGTTTCAATGTTATATAAGTAATACAGTGATCACCATCACATCTGGCAGCTCATCATGGTAATGCATATTAAGAGGAATAAGCATTTTAATTGTAGATACATTTGGAGCCTATAGCTACATACAAATCTGTTCTGCATGTGATTCATTAGAAAAGAGGAAAAATATAGGCATCCATTAATCGTATTCAAGGTAAATGTTTGAAATAATCGTGATATTGATTTGATGTCATATTGCCTAGCCTAGAGTGTAGGGTATGGAGTGAAAGCATTACAAAATCTGAACATGAAATCAGTGAAACCCTGCTCTCACACTGAAAGACCATGCTCTTGATTAAAGATGGGAAAAAACCCACACTATGATGGAAGGCTTACTAACCCATGTCCATTCAGAACATGATTTTGCATTTAGATGTTGTTCAGCTAAAGTGAATCACACCGAGGCCTGAAGTGGAAGCATGTTTTGCTGACTGGTGGGTAGTGTGAACAAGCTACCTGACCATCACAGAGGTCAATGAGCTGGGCCTTCTCCCTGTTGGCCCTGATGAGTTTACTCTGCAGCAGTTTGCCGTCAAAGTACATCCACGGACAGCAGTGCTCCCAGGGAATGGGCTGTCCGCACGCGTCGTTGGCAAACAGAGCCATTTCCACGCCGCTCAAGAACAGAGCGGCCAGCTGGACTCCTCGAGGGTCCAGGTGGTCGATCTGTGGGGGGGGGAGAAAACCAACACATTTTAAAACTTTTGCTGAAATGCAAAGAAAAGAGAGTATGTCCCTCTATTTGACCCCACAACACCCAGCACATTCAGATTAATCAACAGCGAAGCAAAGCACAGAGCAAGCGTAAGCAGCCCATTCACTCCGAGCTGCAAAAAACACATCATTTGGACGACCAGATCCAGCCAACACAGAAAGCCAGCAGACACAACCTACATGTTCTGACAAGAGCTACACACAGACAGAACACAAGCACACAGCGGGTGTGGATGGTTTACACTAACAAAGGCCGAATGGAAATAGAGCTCACACTTCTTTACAACTCTGTGTGAGGCATGGAGTTGATAAACCATCCACCCGGGACATGAGCACGCCTCAAAAGCTCTACAAATACATGTCTCAGAGCAAAGCTACGGAACAACATGCTTGTCACCAAACAGGGTTTCACACAAGCATGTTGCTTTGTCTGCAGAATATGAGGAGTATGAGAGAAACACATACAACATGAAGTCCAACAGGAGCCACCAACCAATTCACTCGTCAGTCCCCGGCTCTCTGAGCAGGAGAGTACATGCAACTAGGGTTGCAAAATTCCGGGAATATTCAAAGTTGGAAACTTTCCATGGGAATTAACGGGAATTAACGGGAATATACGGGAATTAACGGGAATAAACTGGAAATGTTGTGTGTAATTTATACTAACTGTATTTACCTTGTCATATACAGACATAAATATAAACATTTTGTTGTGTCATAGGCTGATTTGAGCCATGAGGAAACTTTGGGCACTTGACTATACGCTTCTGCATCTTTGTGTCATTCTTAACATAGGTCTTTGCACAGTATTTGCAAACGTACACAGCCTTTCCTTCTACATTGGATGGGGTGAAATGTCTCCACACATGAGATAGTGCACGTGGCATTGTTCTGTAGAATAAGATGAGAAAAAAGTTTGTAAAAAAACACTGATGCAATGCCAGAGATATAAATAGTTAGCCAAACAATTGGAATAGTCTGTAAACATATTTTACAATTTATGGATAAATTAATTGAAATAGGCTGGATGAACAGATGAAAAATCCTCAATCAGCATGCTAATATATTTTCCCGAGTAATATCATCGAAACTTCCCTGACTAGTCCTGCACACTACAGCAGGCCTCAATAGCCCTGCTGTAGTGTGAAGGATGCTGGGAATTATCTGTGCATGTGATGGAAGAATGCACAGTGGAGGGTTGAAACTCAACGTGCAGCGTGTGCTGCATTCCATACATCTTTAAAATAAAGTTTTGAATGATGTTTTTATTGCTCAGCGTTTAATTTGCATAGTTGTTTTTTTTTCAAAATTCCCCAAATTCCCGAGCTTAATATTCCCGTGGAAAGTTTCCGGAAAGTTTCCGGAAAGTTTCCGAAAATTTACCGGAAACTTTCCGCCCTTTTGCAACCCTACATGCAACGCTCGGGAGGGATTGACAACCAGCCATTCATGATGTGTGCGTGTTTCTCAGACACTCCCCATATCATGAACACTACAAAATCACCTTCAGTTCCTGCAGCTGGTCAGGCTCATAAAGTTTAGGAGAAAGTGCTTGAGCTAGGAAAGCGTCAAGTTCGTTACGACGCAAAATTCTTACTCCTGGCCAATGTAACATAAACCTAAAGCAAAACACAGAAGGTTCACAGTGTTACAAAAATAACAGGAACTGATCAGCACCGTCTCAATAAATCCTCACTCTCCTTCACACTGGTCTCCCTCCTTACATCGACAGTGAAATCGACATACTGTATCTGTATGTAAAACTACACCTGGTTCTGGATATTAGCAGCCTACTAACCGTAGCACACAACAGAGCACCAAGAGGGGTGTGGGGATGTTGGCAGGGTTTAGCATAGCTGGAGTGTCGGAGCGGAAGCAGGCCAGGAACGCCCTCATCCTGCGGTTCTTGTCCTCCACGGCCTTCCCCAACCACAGCTTCTTCAGGTTGGGACAGGTCCACTCCCTGAAGGGCAGTGCCTCCACCAGCTCTGGAGTGTGGGGAGACTTGCCTTTGTAGGCAGCCCACTCTTTGACCAACACATGTGTATCTGAGGGAGGAAACAAAGGGATTTAAAGATATCAGTGTCGTATTCACGGTTACAATTGACTAAAATAAATACAAATCAGTCTATCTATCCTCAGACAGATAGATGAGAGCTAGGGTTGCAAAATCCGGGAATATTCAAAGTTGGAAACTTTCCATGGGAATTAGCGGGAATTAACGGGAATATACGGGAATTAACGGGAATATACGGGAATTAACGGGAATAAACAGGAATTAACGGGAATAAACGGGAAATGTTGTGGGTAATTTATACTAACTGTATTTACCTTGTCATATACAGACATAAATATAAACATTTTGTTTTGTCGTAGACTGATTTGTGCCCTGAGGAAACTTTGGGCACTTGACTATATGCTTCTGCATCGTTGTGTCATTCTTAACATAGATCTTTGCACAGTATTTGCAAATGTACACAGCCTTTCCTTCTACATTGGCTGGGGTGAAATGTCTCCACACATGAGATAGTGCACGTGGCATTGTTCTGTAGAATAAGATGAGAAAAAAGTTTGTAAAAAAAGCACTAATGCAAAGCCAGAGATATAAATAGTTAGCCAAACAATTGGAATAGTCTGTAAACATATTTTACAATTGGTGGATAAATGTATGGAAATAGGCTAGATGAACAGATGAACAATCCTCAATCAGCATGCTTATATGTTTTCCCCAGTAATATCATCGAAACTTACCTGACTAGTCCTGCACAATACAGCAGGCCTCAGTAGCCCTGCTGTAGAGTGAAGGATGCTGGGAGTTATCTGTCCATGTGATGGAAGAATGCACAGTGGAGGGTTGAAATTCAACGTTCATCGTGTGCTGCATTCCATACATCTCTAAAATACAGTTTTGAATGATGTTTTTATTGCACAGCGTTTAATTTGCTTATTTTTTTTTTTTTTCAAAATTCCAAAAATTCCCGAGCTAAACTTCCCATGGAAACTTTCCGGAAATTTACCAGAAACTTTCCGCCCCTTTGCAACCCTAATGAGAGCTCATCAGTGACTCTGCTGCACGTCAGAGAGAGCTAGACTGATAAATCGGCTGAACAGGTAAACTGACAGATATTAGCTGACTGCAGTTAAATCTATGTCAGTAAACAGTACCCCGAGACTTCAGAAAGAATTCAGACCTCTTCACTTCAAGCTCTCTTTTGTTGTGTTGTAGATTTGATTTAAAATGGATATGGTTGTCATTTTAAAAGGTATTTAGCCGCTGTTCTCTGCCTCCACTTTTAGTCAGGAGCATCTTATTTTCTTTAATTACCCATAAGAGTTATCTGACTTGAGACCATCTGTGGCGAAATTAATTTAATGGACATAGCTTCTATAGTTTCTGTGTATAGAAGTTTCCACAATTCCAACTACATCTCAGAAATAATACCAATCCACTACTTCCAAGCAATTCTGTAATCCTCTGTCATAAAACTGTGGTGAGACATCGATCGTTTATGGATATCAAACTATTTTCTTAAGGTTTTGAGCATTTGAGCCCAATGGCCTCAGTGTTTATTAATTTGGAGGAAGTTTGGAACCAGGACCATTCCTAGACTTGGTCGTCCAGCCAAACTGAGCAACTGGGGAAGAAGGGCAGTGTGGAGGTGCACAAAGCTTGCTGAGATTTAGGTAAGAAGAAGGGCTCCTACAAATTACTGAAATTAAGGTCTTGGATTTTTTTTAAATGTGGAAAGATTTCTTGACGTACAGAGTATGGATTGATGGGCACGAATGGCCATTCTATCCATTTATAATTGTATCTACAACCTAACAGATTCCATTTTTTACAGAATATTGTAATCAAGAAGGTAAGAGCCACTGTCGGACTCACATTCAGGGAGGCAATTATTCCTCATGGCGAGTCTCTCTGCCTTCTTCCTGGTCTCTGCCAGGCTGAAGAGCACTCCGTAAACATATTGACGTACAGGACGAAACAGCTGCACTGCTGTAGGCAGGTCTTTGTTGGCTTCATCTTCAATGGTGACAGACAGCTTAATCTCCCCCTGTAAAGACACACAGTTACCTTAATGCTGCACAATGACACAGACGACTGACTCCACACACTTCAGACTCCACAAACAAATATGGTGTCGCATCAGATCTGAATAGACACGTGAATTTCTGTCCATCCAGTCTTGATGGCCCAGACCTCCTAACCTTGGTGAGAACATGGTAGATGTAAGGGAACATCAGGCCCTTCTTGTGTCTGTGCTCGGCCACCCTCAGAACCTCGGGGGTCACTTCAGGGAGAGGTGGGATGGTTATATCCATGTGGTTCCTAGTGGGCATGGAGAGCAGAGAGGGGATCTGGGCATTCAGGCTGTGGAGACCTGCAGCCTTCAACCCGGGGCTCACAGCAGAGGTCACACAGAGGTCAGTCTGAGGACAGAGGAGACATAATTTATGTATAGTTAACTAGTGAGATAGTTACCTGGTGTTATCAGGGGTTCAATGTGTTTCTGATGTTCAACTCACCTTTGTTTGGTCTCCCAGTTGTCCGTCTCTTGTGTTCTCAGAGTGAGGAGGATGTCCATCATTCTCCCAACCTCCCTTATGGTCGCTTACATGACTAAATATAAAACAACATACATGTGACATGTAGCAGTTAAAAGACGAACTGTTGAACATCTGACAGGTGGTGGGAAAATCCCTTGCCACACTACCTTCTCCTGGAAAGAGGACAGTCACACAGAGAGAGAGCGGATTTGAGCTGAACTCACTTGGCAGTTGAGCCTGAGCTCTCATCGTTCTCCGAGGAGGAGGAAGTAGAGGAGGCATTAAAGAAAGCAGCCTCTGTGTGGTTGGGGCTCCCGGCCTGGCCCCGGGTGATGGGAGAAGACCTCTCATACAGTGGTGTGTGCTTCCCTTCAGGAGGAATGTGGCTGAAGCTGTTCTGCTCTGGGAGGCCTTTGTTCAACGTGTCCAGAGCCAGACTGCGCTCCAACAGAGGCTCCGGGTACGAGTGCTGGACCTGAAGATGACAGAGAGGGAAACATGAACATGTGGTGTCTGTTGAAGACGAGCCACCTGCAGTGCTTTGACTAGTGTGTCAGTCTCCTCGAAAGCCTTACCCCAGGTTTTACAGGCAGCGGCACCTGCGGAATGTTGAGCATTTTGGGAGATGGCACTGCAGCAGGCACTCCCATGAGTTTTGGTGTGACTGTAAAAGACACACAAAGCTTCAGTATATAGACTTGATAAAGGCTGGAGCTGCTGCACAGAGCCACGGATAACACACAGCTCATGTCCGTATTTGTATGTGGGAACATGGAAGTGTGGAGGTGGTATAGATATACTAATATACTAATTAGTTAAGTGGTTATGTGACAATGTGAAAGACATCCCTGGTGCTGGGGAAGATACAGATAATTACACTCAAAAAAAGGATTTTGGCTGGCTGTCCTTTTTACTTGAATTAAAAGTGTATTTTGAACGAAATAATTTCATGTTTGCCAGTTGAACGTGATAAAATTGCGTTGGATTTACTTAATATTCAACAACTTCGCTTTAATACGATTCAATCACGTTGATACGAATTGATATGTTCGAGTTTCTGCGCGAGAATCACTGCAATCGTCGCGAGAACACATCTCGGTGAGACATCGCGAGAAGAAAGATACCGGAAGTCTGGTCCGTGGCCGGTGGTGTTCATCAGTCACACGGAGAAGGTAAGGAAAAATCAATTTCCATCCAATCATATGCGAGCGAAATATTGTTCAGAAATCTCATCAGCGGTTAGTCTGTTCATTCCCCATGCTATTAGAACGCAGCAGTGTATTTGTTACTCGGTGTTAGCGGCTTTTTATCAAACTTAGCAAGTCGTCCGTCGCACATGGTGAGTTAACACAGTGTTTTGTGTTGCTAGTTGTGCTTCTATAGCTTTAGAAATAGTTCCTCAAATACTTTTATATAAGCATTGAACTGAAGATTTACGTTACATCGTGTGAGAAGGAAACAGGATATGTGATGAATCGGCGGGTACATCAGAGAAGACGCGGCGTGTCTGAACGCCGGTTCAGGGGAGCCGAGCTCCATGACGGCCTCACTCGGCTGACTTTAACACGAAGGAAGACTCGCTGGCAGAAATAGTGAGTAACGTTAGCGCATGGGCACAGTGTAACTAGTTAACGAGTTGAAGTAAATACGAGTCGAGCATGGCGTAGCACGTGACTCATTCATGCAGACACGTGAAACGGGACGTCCACAAACGCTGCGTATCCTAACAACATCGTGTTCTATTTACTGTAATTTGTCTACATCTGTGTAATGTCCCGTTTCCCCGTGTTTTTTATTTCCAGCCTCCATGATCCATTAGCAAAAAAAATTAACTAATGCACCTGTACACGTTTAACCAGAGAATATGACATTGTAAAATGTTGTCAGCAAAACTAAACATCAGCTCTTCTCTGATTTAATGAGAATCAGATTGATCATTGTTGCCAGCTCCTGCTGTGTTATTCAACCTGCTGATAGAATTATAATAACTATACATGAACAGTTACTTGCCTGGTAAAATAAAATGTCTATATAGTATGTTTAAGTATTTTTATTTTGTTCTGCTTTGCATTAGCCTTTCTGTCTCTCTCTTCCTCCCTTAGTCTGCTTCCATTTCTCCCCATCTCCTTACACTCACCCTTTTCTACCTCTGCATCTAGCTCTCGCCTGTGTGTGTGTGTGTGTTTATGTGCGCGTGTGGATGTGCTTTTCCAATTATTTAATAATAACTTCATGTTAACTAATCAATCTCTCTAAATTTATTACAGAAATTTGTGAATGCCAAAGCGTGCTTTGACTGCTGTCCAACCACAAGAGCGTCCTATCTGACTGCACCTGGGTCTGTTGTCCAACCTGTCTGTGAATACAGGTTAAGGGGGCCATTATAAAGTTTCTTTATATAAGTTTATCTGCCAAAGTGCCTTGTGTTTTTTTTGTTAGCTAGAGCAGCAGAAACCTTAGTCCATTTGTAATTCATTTAGACTGCAGATCCATCGTCAAAAATGTAATGTGTGTTTTAGGGGGGTGGGGCAAATGTGGAATTGTAAGCTGTGTAGCAAATCTATTTGTGTTTTGCAGGAGAAACTGTGTTTCATTGTAAGAAGGCTTTTTGGATGGTACAGGGAACATTTCAGAGCCTTTGAGCTGAGTGCAGGTCCAGCCAGAGAAACAGTTTTGATCGAGCTTGATGAACTGGCTGATGACTACCCTTTGATCGATTACTTTGTTGGACCTCTCAGAATGGTGACATTAAAAATACATATTATCACATAAGGTATGTTAATCTTTATATAATAAATGTCAAATTGCTTTGTTGTAGCATTGTTTTTTGAAGCTCTGACCAATTTTTGTTTAAGCATTTTAGCCTAATCTTCTCTTTCCTCATTTGCAGACCTCGGTGAAATGACTGATCAAGTGAAGCTCCGAATCATTCTGGGAGAGAATAATTCCCAGAGATTGATCCTTCCAGGCGGGATACCAGAGTCCATCAGTGACCTTGCACACCAAATAAAGCAGCAGTGTGGAGTAGAAGGGGACTTCAGACTTCAGACTGCCTTTGGTGTGAAGAGGCCAAAAAAAGCAGAAGTGAATTACTGCCCTGCCTACCCGCCTGGGCAAACAGCCGAGACACAAGAAGGACTCAGAGTGGCCCTCCTCTCAGAAGTGAAGAAAAGAAACAATGAGGAGAATGTGGCGAAAATGATGGACAAGACCTTTTCTTACAGGAGGCAAGAAGTAGTTCGGGAGGCACCAATGATAGCTGATTTCAAAACGAGGTGGTCGGCTCTCTTCCATCTGCATGAGGTAAATGACTGAGTGAAGGAACATCCCCTTTTACTTTTTACAGTGTGAGCTATATAGAGACACCTATTTTCAGACTCTGATGTTATTCATAAACTGGTAAGGATTCACTGGCTCTGACAGTGCAATTTGTATGGAGAAAACTAATATTGATAAACACGTGTTTTCAGTTTGACCTGCTAAATCAAACATGTACCACTGAAATCAAAATAGCCAAACTAAAACTTTTTTTGTTTTTTTTGTCAATTTGTAGGTGTGTGTGGAATTCAAGAGAATCACAACTATCCATTTAGAGTCAAAGTTCTTCTCTGAGCTGGATGCTCACTCTGCAGACCTAATCAAGGTGTTTTCCAAGAAAGGTGGAGTTCAAGGGAGACGGATCAGAAGCATCATGGTACCCATGACTCAGGTATGATAATGGAAAAGTGACTCATGTTATATACTCATATTTATAATAATTACTGCATACACATCTACTCTAGCTTCTAAAGGCTTTTCATGTTGTGATGACCTGTGAATCTTGCATCAGGTGTTCGAAAACAACTCTGCTGGTTGGTCAAGATGGTTTTCCTAATGTTTTTTTCTCATATTCTCTCTAATCTGAATTCTTAGACTGACAGCATTGATGTCAAAAGAGAATGCATACTGAAAAGTCTTTGCGTCTACTTGAATGAAGATCCAGAGATGCTGGTGAAAGAGTACCTGGTATGTTGATTTAACTTCATCTTCACTGGGGATGACCATGGTTAATATTCCTTTGAATTCACATTGCCCTTAAAACTTTCAAAATATCAGCTCCAAAAACATTTGGAATGTAACATGATTATTTAAAGATAGTTGGTCATAGCTGTTTTACATTAATAGTGTAAAAATGACACGTGCTATAAGTTATGGAATATAATGCACATAAATGAAACATTATTTCTCTTATTTAATTAATTTTGTTCTTAATTGCAGAGCGATGATGAAAGCAGTCTGGCGGCTATGGCAGAGACGGTCTTTGGAGTCTTTGTCATTCGACACCACGGTGCAGGGCCCAGTGAGAACCCAGAGGATGTCGGAATTCTTCTGGAGGGTGTAACGGTGTTGCATGAGTTAAGGTATGTGCCTTTTGCAGTGGCAATGTTGCTTGCGCTTGTGTATGCTCTAAACCTGAGCTACCCCAGAGAGCTAAAATACACCTTTGAAGCTCTGCAGAAGGTCATTATGAATCTAGACGGAAATAAACTTTCCGCAAGCGCTCAAAACAATGCTTTCCCGTTAAAAACGACACAAGATACATGATTGAATTTTTTTTCTTTGACAATGTTTAAGGTTGCCCACTGTTGGCTTTTACGTCAAACTGTGAAATGTTTTGTTATTTTACCAAGGTAAAGTTGTACTTGTTCACTGTTAACATTCCAAATGTGTGTGTAAATATGTTGTACTGGTGTTGAAGTGGAATGTGGAATGTTTCAAGGGAAATGTTAGTCTAATGCTGGCCTCAAACTGCAAGGTTCATATCAAATTTATGCCCTGGCCCCTCCCAACAATCGACAGAAAAATCTGGTCTGTGACATTGTCTGTCCTGATTGACAGGGGTACAGCTCAATCGTAAGCCTTGATCGTCTCATATAGTGTCGGGGGTTACCCGATCATTTTAAAACAATTTAGAAATTTGTTGAATCAGATCTTTCAAAAACTTTCTATCTGTGACCATTCCCTTGGCCACGATAATTCTAACGGAATCCTGTGATATGTGATGGCTAAGACAGTACCCTATTTCTTAAAACCACTAGTTACTGTTCACAAAATAACTCTACTTTTATGTTTTTTTCAAGCACCTGAAAGGTAAACTTTGTGTTTTTGATGTAATACAATTCGATTGCCTCATCCACAGTTTGTCTTGTTTCCAGCCTTTTAAACATTTAATTTGGTTTTGTTACAAGTCAAGTTGTTTGCACTTAAAAGCTATGGTTTGAATTTACTTAATTAAATCATGGAAAGTATTTCCATGTGATTGAATGGCTTTCTTTTAGCTCTAAGCAATTATGTTGGGCCAACTTAATTTTTTTGGGTTAGATTAACTTCTTTTAATAGTTTAAATGTAATCATTTGAAATGAGTTGGATCAACTCTATCAAATCAAGTTGGATCTACTTCAACTAACTAAATTGGATCAACTTAAAGAAATTACACTAACCCAACCTAAGAAAATTATGTTAGACCAACATAATTGCTTAATGTTGAAAGAAACCCATTTAATAATGTGGAAATACTTTCCATGATTTTTTTAAGTAAATCCAAAGAATTCTTTTTTTGAGTGTATCACCTGGATCTGCAGCTCCCTTCACCTCGACTACAGCAGCTCCCTTCACCTCGACTACAGCAGCTCCCTTCACCTTAACTAGAGCAGCTCCCTTCACCTTGACTAGAGCAGCTCCCTTCACCTTGACTAGAGCAGTTCCCTTCACCTCAACTAGAGAAGCTCCCTTCACCTTGACTAGAGCAGCTCCCTTCACCTCAACTAGAGCAGCTCCCTTCACCTCGACTAGAGCAGCTCCCTTCACCTCGACTAGAGCAGCTCCCTTCGCCTCGACTAGAGCAGCTCCCTTCGCCTTGACTACAGCAGCTCCCTTCACCTAAACTAGAGAAGCTCCCTTCACCTTAACTACAGCAGCTCCCTTCACCTCGACTAGAGCAGCTCCTTTCACCTTGACTAGAGCAGCTCCCTTCACCTCGACTACAGCAGCTCCCTTCACCTCGACTACAGCAGCTCCCTTCACCTTAACTAGAGCAGCTCCCTTCACCTTGACTAGAGCAGCTCCCTTCACCTTGACTAGAGCAGCTCCCTTCACCTTGACTAGAGCAGCTCCCTTCACCTCAACTAGAGAAGCTCCCTTCACCTTGACTAGAGCAGCTCCCTTCACCTCAACTAGAGCAGCTCCCTTCACCTCGACTAGAGCAGCTCCCTTCACCTCAACTAGAGCAGCTCCCTTCGCCTTGACTACAGCAGCTCCCTTCACCTAAACTAGAGAAGCTCCCTTCACCTTAACTACAGCAGCTCCCTTCACCTCGACTAGAGCAGCTCCTTTCACCTTGACTAGAGCAGCTCCCTTCACCTTGTCTAGAGCAGCTCCCTTCACCTCGACTAGAGCAGCTCCCTTCACCTCAACTAGAGAAGCTCCCTTCACCTTGACTAGAGCAGCTCCCTTCACCTTGACTAGAGCAGCTCCCTTCACCTCAACTAGAGAAGCTCCCTTCACCTCGACTACAGCAGCTCCCTTCACCTTAACTAGAGCAGCTCCCTTCACCTTGACTAGAGCAGCTCCCTTCACCTTGACTAGAGCAGCTCCCTTCACCTCAACTAGAGAAGCTCCCTTCACCTTGACTAGAGCAGCTCCCTTCACCTCAACTAGAGCAGCTCCCTTCACCTCGACTAGAGCAGCTCCCTTCACCTCGACTAGAGCAGCTCCCTTCGCCTTGACTACAGCAGCTCCCTTCACCTAAACTAGAGAAGCTCCCTTCACCTTAACTACAGCAGCTCCCTTCACCTCGACTAGAGCAGCTCCTTTCACCTTGACTAGAGCAGCTCCCTTCACCTCGACTAGAGCAGCTCCCTTCACCTCGACTAGAGCAGCTCCCTTCACCTCAACTAGAGAAGCTCCCTTCACCTTGACTAGAGCAGCTCCCTTCACCTTGACTAGAGCAGCTCCCTTCACCTCAACTAGAGAAGCTCCCTTCACCTTGACTAGAACATTCGACACCACGGTGCAGGGCCCAGTGAGAACCCAGAGGATGTCGGAATTCTTCTGGAGGGTGTAACGGTGTTGCATGAGTTAAGGTATGTGCCTTTTGCAGTGGCAATGTTGCTTGCGCTTGTGTATGCTCTAAACCTGAGCTACCCCAGAGAGCTAAAATACACCTTTGAAGCTCTGCAGAAGGTCATTATGAATCTAGACGGAAATAAACTTTCCGCAAGCGCTCAAAACAATGCTTTCCCGTTAAAAACGACACAAGATACATGATTGAATTTTTTTTCTTTGACAATGTTTAAGGTTGCCCACTGTTGGCTTTTACGTCAAACTGTGAAATGTTTTGTTATTTTACCAAGGTAAAGTTGTACTTGTTCACTGTTAACATTCCAAATGTGTGTGTAAATATGTTGTACTGGTGTTGAAGTGGAATGTGGAATGTTTCAAGGGAAATGTTAGTCTAATGCTGGCCTCAAACTGCAAGGTTCATATCAAATTTATGCCCTGGCCCCTCCCAACAATCGACAGAAAAATCTGGTCTGTGACATTGTCTGTCCTGATTGACAGGGGTACAGCTCAATCGTAAGCCTTGATCGTCTCATATAGTGTCGGGGGTTACCCGATCATTTTAAAACAATTTAGAAATTTGTTGAATCAGATCTTTCAAAAACTTTCTATCTGTGACCATTCCCTTGGCCACGATAATTCTAACGGAATCCTGTGATATGTGATGGCTAAGACAGTACCCTATTTCTTAAAACCACTAGTTACTGTTCACAAAATAACTCTACTTTTATGTTTTTTTCAAGCACCTGAAAGGTAAACTTTGTGTTTTTGATGTAATACAATTCGATTGCCTCATCCACAGTTTGTCTTGTTTCCAGCCTTTTAAACATTTAATTTGGTTTTGTTACAAGTCAAGTTGTTTGCACTTAAAAGCTATGGTTTGAATTTACTTAATTAAATCATGGAAAGTATTTCCATGTGATTGAATGGCTTTCTTTTAGCTCTAAGCAATTATGTTGGGCCAACTTAATTTTTTTGGGTTAGATTAACTTCTTTTAATAGTTTAAATGTAATCATTTGAAATGAGTTGGATCAACTCTATCAAATCAAGTTGGATCTACTTCAACTAACTAAATTGGATCAACTTAAAGAAATTACACTAACCCAACCTAAGAAAATTATGTTAGACCAACATAATTGCTTAATGTTGAAAGAAACCCATTTAATAATGTGGAAATACTTTCCATGATTTTTTTAAGTAAATCCAAAGAATTCTTTTTTTGAGTGTATCACCTGGATCTGCAGCTCCCTTCACCTCGACTACAGCAGCTCCCTTCACCTCGACTACAGCAGCTCCCTTCACCTTAACTAGAGCAGCTCCCTTCACCTTGACTAGAGCAGCTCCCTTCACCTTGACTAGAGCAGTTCCCTTCACCTCAACTAGAGAAGCTCCCTTCACCTTGACTAGAGCAGCTCCCTTCACCTCAACTAGAGCAGCTCCCTTCACCTCGACTAGAGCAGCTCCCTTCACCTCGACTAGAGCAGCTCCCTTCGCCTCGACTAGAGCAGCTCCCTTCGCCTTGACTACAGCAGCTCCCTTCACCTAAACTAGAGCAGCTCCTTTCACCTTGACTAGAGCAGCTCCCTTCACCTCGACTACAGCAGCTCCCTTCACCTCGACTACAGCAGCTCCCTTCACCTTAACTAGAGCAGCTCCCTTCACCTTGACTAGAGCAGCTCCCTTCACCTTGACTAGAGCAGCTCCCTTCACCTTGACTAGAGCAGCTCCCTTCACCTCAACTAGAGCAGCTCCCTTCACCTTGACTAGAGCAGCTCCCTTCACCTCGACTACAGCAGCTCCCTTCACCTTAACTAGAGCAGCTCCCTTCACCTTGACTAGAGCAGCTCCCTTCACCTTGACTAGAGCAGCTCCCTTCACCTTGACTAGAGCAGCTCCCTTCACCTCAACTAGAGAAGCTCCCTTCACCTTGACTAGAGCAGCTCCCTTCACCTCAACTAGAGCAGCTCCCTTCACCTCGACTAGAGCAGCTCCCTTCACCTCAACTAGAGCAGCTCCCTTCGCCTTGACTACAGCAGCTCCCTTCACCTAAACTAGAGAAGCTCCCTTCACCTTAACTACAGCAGCTCCCTTCACCTCGACTAGAGCAGCTCCTTTCACCTTGACTAGAGCAGCTCCCTTCACCTTGTCTAGAGCAGCTCCCTTCACCTCGACTAGAGCAGCTCCCTTCACCTCAACTAGAGAAGCTCCCTTCACCTTGACTAGAGCAGCTCCCTTCACCTTGACTAGAGCAGCTCCCTTCACCTCAACTAGAGAAGCTCCCTTCACCTCGACTACAGCAGCTCCCTTCACCTTAACTAGAGCAGCTCCCTTCACCTTGACTAGAGCAGCTCCCTTCACCTTGACTAGAGCAGCTCCCTTCACCTCAACTAGAGAAGCTCCCTTCACCTTGACTAGAGCAGCTCCCTTCACCTCAACTAGAGCAGCTCCCTTCACCTCGACTAGAGCAGCTCCCTTCACCTCGACTAGAGCAGCTCCCTTCGCCTTGACTACAGCAGCTCCCTTCACCTAAACTAGAGAAGCTCCCTTCACCTTAACTACAGCAGCTCCCTTCACCTCGACTAGAGCAGCTCCTTTCACCTTGACTAGAGCAGCTCCCTTCACCTCGACTAGAGCAGCTCCCTTCACCTCGACTAGAGCAGCTCCCTTCACCTCAACTAGAGAAGCTCCCTTCACCTTGACTAGAGCAGCTCCCTTCACCTTGACTAGAGCAGCTCCCTTCACCTCAACTAGAGAAGCTCCCTTCACCTTGACTAGAACAGCTCCTTTCACCTTGACTAGAGCAGCTCCCTTCACCTCGACTACAGCAGCTCCCTTCACCTCGACTACAGCAGCTCCCTTCACCTTAACTAGAGCAGCTCCCTTCACCTTGACTAGAGCAGCTCCCTTCACCTTGACTAGAGCAGCTCCCTTCACCTTGACTAGAGCAGCTCCCTTCACCTCAACTAGAGAAGCTCCCTTCACCTTGACTAGAGCAGCTCCCTTCACCTCAACTAGAGCAGCTCCCTTCACCTCGACTAGAGCAGCTCCCTTCACCTCAACTAGAGCAGCTCCCTTCGCCTTGACTACAGCAGCTCCCTTCACCTAAACTAGAGAAGCTCCCTTCACCTTAACTACAGCAGCTCCCTTCACCTCGACTAGAGCAGCTCCTTTCACCTTGACTAGAGCAGCTCCCTTCACCTTGTCTAGAGCAGCTCCCTTCACCTCGACTAGAGCAGCTCCCTTCACCTCAACTAGAGAAGCTCCCTTCACCTTGACTAGAGCAGCTCCCTTCACCTTGACTAGAGCAGCTCCCTTCACCTCAACTAGAGAAGCTCCCTTCACCTCGACTACAGCAGCTCCCTTCACCTTAACTAGAGCAGCTCCCTTCACCTTGACTAGAGCAGCTCCCTTCACCTTGACTAGAGCAGCTCCCTTCACCTCAACTAGAGAAGCTCCCTTCACCTTGACTAGAGCAGCTCCCTTCACCTCAACTAGAGCAGCTCCCTTCACCTCGACTAGAGCAGCTCCCTTCACCTCGACTAGAGCAGCTCCCTTCGCCTTGACTACAGCAGCTCCCTTCACCTAAACTAGAGAAGCTCCCTTCACCTTAACTACAGCAGCTCCCTTCACCTCGACTAGAGCAGCTCCTTTCACCTTGACTAGAGCAGCTCCCTTCACCTCGACTAGAGCAGCTCCCTTCACCTCGACTAGAGCAGCTCCCTTCACCTCAACTAGAGAAGCTCCCTTCACCTTGACTAGAGCAGCTCCCTTCACCTTGACTAGAGCAGCTCCCTTCACCTCAACTAGAGAAGCTCCCTTCACCTTGACTAGAACAGCTCCCTTCACCTTGACTAGAGCAGCTCCCCTCACCTAAACTAGAGAAGCTCCCTTCACCTCAACTAGAGAAGCTCCCTTCACCTTGACTAGAGCAGCTCCCTTCACCTTGACTAGAGCAGCTCCCTTCACCTTGACTAGAGCAGCTCCCTTCACCTCAACTAGAGAAGCCCCCTTCACCTCAACTAAAGCAGCTCCCTTCACCTTGACTAGAGCAGCTCCCTTCACCTCAACTAGAGAAGCCCCCTTCACCTCAACTAGAGCAGCTCCCTTCACCTCAACTAGAGCAGCTCCCTTGACCTTAACTAGAGAAGCTCCCTTCACCTTAACTAGAGAAGCTCCCTTCACCTTGACTAGAACAGCTCCCTTCACCTTGACTAGAACAGCTCCCTTCACCTTGACTAGAGCAGCTCCCTTCACCTCAACTAGAGCAGCTCCCTTCACCTTGACTAGAACAGCTCCCTTCACCTTGACTAGAGCAGCTCCCTTCACCTTGACTAGAGCAGCTCCCTTCACCTTGACTATAGCAGCTCACCTCAACTAGAGAAGCTCCCTTCACCTCAACTAGAGCAGCTTCCTTCACTTTGACTAGAGCAGCTCCCTTCACTTTGACTAGAGCAGCTCCCTTCACTTTGACTAGAGCAGCTCCCTTCACCTCGACTAGAGAAGCTTCCTTCACCTTGACTAGAGCAGCTCCCTTCACCTTGACTAGAGAAGCTCCCTTCACCTTGACTAGAGCAGCTCCCTTCACCTTGACTAGAGAAGCTCCCTTCACCTTGACTAGAGAAGCTCCCTTCACCTTAACTAGAGCAGCTCCCTTCACCTTAACTAGAGCAACTCCCCTCACCTTGACTAGAACAGCTCCCTTCCCCTTAACTATATCAGCTCCCTTCACCTTGACTAGAACAGCTCCCTTCACCTTAACTAGAGCAGCTCCCTTCACCTTAACTAGAGCAGCTCCCTTCACCTCAACTAGAGCAGCTCCCTTCACCTTAACTAGAGCAGCTCCCTTGGCCTTAACTAGAGCAGCTCCCTTGGCCTTGACTAGAGCAGCTCCCTTCACCTTAACTAAAGCAGCTCCATTCACCTTAACTAGAACAGCTCCCTTCACCTTAAAGAGAGCAGCTCCCTTCACCTTGACTAGAGAAGCTCCCTTCACCTTAACTAGAGCAGCTCCCTTCACCTTGATTAGGGCAGCTCCCTTCACCTTGACTAGAGCAGCTCCCTTCACCTCAACTAGAGCAGCTCCCTTCACCTTGACTAGAACAGCTCCCTTCACCTTGACTAGAGCAGCTCCCTTCACCTTGACTAGAGCAGCTCCCTTCACCTTGACTATAGCAGCTCCCCTCACCTCAACTAGAGAAGCTCCCTTCACCTCAACTAGAGCAGCTTCCTTCACTTTGACTAGAGCAGCTCCCTTCACTTTGACTAGAGCAGCTCCCTTCACTTTGACTAGAGCAGCTCCCTTCACCTCGACTAGAGAAGCTTCCTTCACCTTGACTAGAGCAGCTCCCTTCACCTTGACTAGAGAAGCTCCCTTCACCTTGACTAGAGCAGCTCCCTTCACCTCGACTAGAGAAGCTCCCTTCACCTTAACTAGAGCAGCTCCCTTCACCTTAACTAGAGCAACTCCCCTCACCTTGACTTGAACAGCTCCCTTCCCCTTAACTATAGCAGCTCCCTTCACCTTGACTAGAACAGCTCCCTTCACCTTAACTAGAGCAGCTCTCTTCACCTTAACTAGAGCAGCTCCCTTCACCTTAACTAGAGCAGCTCCCTTCACCTTAACTAGAGCAGCTCCCTTGGCCTTGACTAGAGCAGCTCCCTTCACCTTAACTAAAGCAGCTCCATTCACCTTAACTAGAACAGCTCCCTTCACCTTAAAGAGAGCAGCTCCCTTCACCTTGACTAGAGAAGCTCCCTTCACCTTAACTAGAGCAGCTCCCTTCACTTCATTAACATGCCTACTGGCTTGCAGTGAATCTCCAGCTATGTTGTCACATTGGCTGACATTGGTTTTGCTTTAATAGTTTTAACTAGGGAGCTGGCTGGAAAAACTCTTGTCCCTTGATATACTCTTCTAGTTCACTGTCACTGCTCTGTTTTGTTTCAAAGAATTAAACAATGTACAAATCCACTGCGCACTTCCTGCTCAGCAGCAGACACACAGAGTTAGAAAACAGCTGGTGAACTAACTATGTTCTTGGGACACAAATCCTGTTCAGACATGGTGTTAACATCCGTCTCTAGGGCGAACAAGTTCATCACATCACACCTGATGAACATGAAATGGTGTCTATATGAAATGTATGTGAGCAGAATAGAAAGGACAGGAGGGCCTGTGTGAGAGACCTACAATAAAATTAAATTTCAATTATTTGAAATAGAAAAAAAAAATGTATATGTAGCGGTCAGTGTTAATATTGTAGTAGTGGCCACAAATGATTTAATGTCAGTGAAACATTGAGAAGTGTAGAAATCAATGTAGCACAGGACACATTTGCGTTCACATAAGAATGTGGCCACATGCGTCTTTAGTTATCAAAACTCAAATGTGTCCTTAATGTGTATTTGATGTAATCACTATTGAACTTGGAGCTGTCCACTTGTTATCTCTCATTTCTAACTTATTAAAATTACTTTTTTTTTAGCAAAGTAGGCAGAGGAAAAGGATTTAATATTAGTTCATGAAAATAACTTTTACACAGAATATGGAACATGTTCTCAGGTAGAAAGACTTCATTAGGTGTTGTTATTCTTGTGATTACAACCTGCCCGCATTGAGAAAAGCAGGACTGGAAATCACCAAAACTTCATTACTTACTCTCAATAGTCAAAGGATGGAACTGAGGAAAAACCTTAGTGAATGTAGAATATGGCTATGCAAAATAACAACTGACTTATTAACAACATAAATAATGTATTTTTAATAACTAATGAAGAACCAATATGCTGCTAATAATCAGCTAGTTAATGGTGAATAAGTGCAGCTCTGTGTAGTATGTTAACCTTATTAATTACTACAGTTGTAGATATTCTCTAAATCCGCAGTTCGGATTAGCTCTTTGTTTGCGTTTCTCGGAGGGGGGCACTCAGTGATGATTAATAGTCACATGATGTAGTCAGAGGACAATAAAATAGGTGTGATGTGTAATATTTACTATATCATCCTCTATCACAAAACAAGATTGTGAACATTCCTGTAATGGTCTTAGTCTCGGTTTCAAATTGTTGTATCTTTAATAATTACCCCTATATTTAATAAAATGGCTAAACTTCTACAGCTCATTGTGTAATTAATTCGCTCACGTGTAGCTCTCTAAACAATTTGGAGGTGTAAGTGTACTGAATTATACTGCAGCACCTGATACACAAAGACAAGAGATCATTTATAAACCCACCAAACTGTGGAGGGCAATGAGGTGCTTTGCTGGCCATTGAGTAGTACTCCACTGCCTTCTTGAAGCGGATGACTTTGTCATCAGTGCACGACTGAAAAGAAAAGACATCAAGTAATCACACACTGTACACAAGCAGGGGAAAGAAAAGATTTTCGGTTTAACTGGATAATGTAATTTGGTGAATGGTATAATGTGAAACATGCAGCCAGATTTCCTGTTCGCCAAAAATGTAATGGTGGCTAGATTCATATCTTTTGAATAACGCAGCAGTCAGAACGACAGTATGTTCAACCGACATCTCTCTGGCCCAGAGCAAAACATTTTTTCCATATTTTTAGGATGCTTGTATTTTCACTGAGGGAAAAACATATTACAGCAATGTTCGTTTATTACAAAATTCTAATGAGAAGAAGAAATGTTGGCACTGGTGTCATTGAACACTGAACAGTGTTTTCAGTCCATATTATTTATTTTCTCTTTTCAGATTAGCACATTTATGACCTATATTCTATGTTCACTTCACAAAATGCAATTGTGTAATTTAGATAGTGACAATGTAAAGGTTGTTGCAACCAAAATGAGTAAATAAGATCATACTGTTAAACATAACTAGCAATTAAAAATAATTTATTCAGTTTCGCACCTTGTGTGACTTTTGTATTTCTATTTGGTCCCAAACTGAATCATTCTGAAAATGATTTGGCTTCCAGCTTTGTTATGGGTCATAACTCCCACTTCAGCTTTGACATGCACATGTTTGTATTTATAGCAGTTCTTTGTGCAGCCCAGGTCAACATGATTGCTTTTCCAAACAAGATGAATTAAAAAAACTTCACAGCAGATGGGAATTAAAAGTGCCCTAATTCAGTTTCGGTAAAATATTTTCTTGACATGGAAATAAATGTTCTAGAAGTTCTACGTCCTATAATTACAACCAAGCAAATAATGATTAAATTTATGGAAAGCCCACTCTGCTCCGGTTCCCTACAGCAGTAATGTTGATGCACATTAATCATCCTGTTGACATAGGCGCACCTGCTGTCAAACAACACTGTAACTGCTGCTTTTCAAAAAGATCACTGAATATTTTGTTTATTCAGCCTTTAGTCTGCTGAATAATTTAAGAATAATTAAACTGTTATTAATTTAGTTCATTTCAATTTGAAGGACAATTTTTGTAATATAACTTTGTAATGGTTTTAAAGGTTCTACCTCTGATCTTTGATGTATCATTGTTTAACAAGGGTTTGTCATTTTCTGTTCAAAAGTTAAAAAAAGTTAAAACCACATTTAACTGGGGTTACTTCAAATTTCATTCCTGAGGAAAAAAACGTCTGAAAGTTGAAGGAAATAATGAGTTGATATTTTACTGTAATAGTTATCAACAGACTGATATGACTTTTTTATTGAGATAACATTTTGGCCTGATCTATATATTGTATTTTGACAAAAGAAAACTGATCATGGATTTAAAAAGAAATTTCAGACCACGGCAATAAACAGCCAGTCAGGACTTCACAATGTATTTGATTCTAAGTAAATGTTCAAATCTTTCTGCATCACACCCATCACCTCCAGTGTAGAAAACTGTTTTTCAAAAGAGCCAGTGTCCTCCTGGCACATCTACCACTTCTCCTACCTGTGAAAGTTTGAAGATGTCTTTAGCGATGGCCTCCAGGTCAGAGATGTCCGGGATATTGCGGACGTAGTCGGCCACAGCCTTGATTACGACATCACAGGGGGGGAGCACAAGCTGGTGGGCACGCACCTGAGGATCGACCACACATGGCGGTCACAACAGGTCAGCCAATCATGTTTAAGTTTACAGTTGTAAGAATCTCTGCTTTGTATCCAGCTCTATACAGTATATCTAACAATAAGAAAACAGCAGGTCTGTACAGCTTGAATTGTACATCAGTGTGTACAGGAAGGTCCTGTTTAGGGACGGGAATCGGCAGGGACCTCCCGATACGATACTATCATGATACTTAGGTGGTGATACGATATGTATTGCGATTTCTGTGGGTATTGCGATTCTGTAAGTATTGCGATTCGATATTACGATTTCCTGGGATCAAATACAACACAGTCAAATTCACTTAGAGCTTTACCAGTTTTATTTCAAATATTAACATTAACTTAATGACTGCCGGGCAGCCAATAGAGAAAATTAATAAAAATGTGCCCCATTATTGTATAGCCCCTGTCAACTGCACACAAACTAACAGATTCAGAAATGTATGCCACTTAGGCTACTTTTAAACAATAAATAAAAGGTAAATTAAACAGAATGAATAAAAGTTTACTTAAAATATAAACTTTGAAATAAACAAATAGTAGGCTATTGGTGTTTGCATGTAGCCGATGCAAAGCTAGTGCTTGGGTATGTTTAGATTCTTGTGCAAAAACAAGAGCTGGTCAACATGCTCTGGGGTGATGTTGCTCCCCCATTATATCCCCCCGGTATAAACCAATAAATATGTTTTAAAAAAAAAAAAAAAAAAATTAAAAATCGATTTGGGAGGCAGCAGCATATCGATTTAAAATCGTCATTCACAAGAATCACGATTTGTAACTGAATCGATTTTTTCCCCCATCCCTAGTCCTGTTACTGTATTTTAACAGGAGTTTGTATCCAACACACACACACTGGTTCATCATATACATGTGCACATTAACAGCTGCAAATCTCCAGTGGAGTTGATTAGTGATGACTTGTCTCAATGCTGATTCGATGGTGAGAAAATATTTGTAACGCTGATCACCATAATAATCACATTAAAACCATCTGAATGATTGTGCTTCAATATGTTCCGCCCTTTGTTTTCACCATGCATCTGTAACTCATTAGACAGTTTAATCTACCTGCCACCTCTGTCACACATTCGCCAGCCTCTCAACAGGCTGGTAGAGCTTTTGGAAGTTGGGTCTGTGTGGGCCGCTCGATCCCCGGCTCCTCCAGTCTGTCCAATGTGCACTTAGACAAGATGCTGAGCCCTGAATTCCCTGTGAGAGTTGTGCCTACAGTGTATGAATGGTGTGGTAGAAAAAAAGGGCTGTGTTGTATGAATGACTGTGTGTGTGTGTTGTCTAAATGTGAGTTGTGAATGTGTGTGAATGGGTGAATGCGACCTGTACTGTAAAGCATCTTCTTCTGCTGTTGTTGACCTTTTATATGAATGAATCATGTTGATCTGTGTTTCATCTCATGAAGTCTGTGGGGAAAATGAATGAGCGTTTTCTGTCAAACCCGGGGACACCACAAAACTTCCCAATGTGCAACTCAGTGTTTTGGTAAGAAATTGTCAATGGCTGCATTTTTAATCAGATGGTTTTACAATGTTTCCTTTCATTCAACCACTCCATGCAAGGTTCTAGTCCAACAGTTTAGAGCAACTCTGTGTTCTGTGTCTTTATTTATTGAAGGCTTTTGGGATGTGAAGAGGATTTCAACACATAAAACAAACAACAAAAGGTTTTTCAGAAACAAATTATCATCCCTGCCTTTAATTTGATCTGATCTGCTAATTTTTAGATGATTAATAGAAATGTTGGTTGTTTTCACGTTCAGCAACAAAAAAACAAAATGTAGCAGTGGCAAGAGCAATTAGAAAATTCCTCCTGCCGAGAAATTTCGAATGCGTCCCTGGTGCTTGATGCCGGCTCTTTTTAAAGCTGCATGTTAATAACACAGGCTGGCTGGTTCAAGAGAGAGAGACAGACTTCGAGACAGATCAGTAGGTGGCGCTACCACTATCACTGCATACACACTAATAGATCTGTTCAGGTCGGGACTCTGATGAAGTGTGAGTAATTTGGGACCGATTGCTCACACTTCATTTTCACACTGATCAGTAGGTGGTGCTGTAACGATGAGTCAATATTGAAGTTTGAGGGTAATTGGACATCATATAAGCAAAAATATATTTATTGCTTCAGTTGGTTTTGAACTCACGACCAGAGGATCACTGAGTCAGCGTCTCAGTCTATTGAGCCAATAACATTGTTGTTCAAATCTTTCGAGTTGTTTATTTAAAGAGTTCAAAAGTCCCTCTCTGAAAGAAAATTTAAAAAAACGTTAACTTGAAAATTTTAAAAAGAGGTCGACTTGAACTCACCAACTCTGACTCACTGTCCGAGTGATCTACCCACTTCACTTAAAACAGTGTTAATCAGCGCCAGTGAAGTAGTTAATATATTCCACTGTCCCCCTCTGGCGCCCCTCCTCATCTTATGTATCTCACTAATGACTGCAACTGTGTGAGAGAAAGAGAGATCGGAGCTTGGGAGCATTAACATTAGACCAAATGGGGAAGAGACAGTGCTACACTCGAGTGCAGTCCTCAAACAACTGCTTCTTACTCAAGAACTATAAGTCCTAAAGGTAAAATGAAAACACCGTGAAAAATGGGACCTGTAAAGTTTCAGTGATTTTTTCCTCCAAAATTAACATTAGACCGAATAGAGAGGTTTGTGAAAATAATTTCTCAATAAATTGTAACAGCCAGAAAAATTGCTCTGAGAGATTTCAGAGTAACATGTCTGCGAAGGAAACCATTTATCCTACTTTTTGATCTAAAAATCATGTCTGACCTCCCATTCGTTGTATTCTGATGTTTTATCGCAATCTTTGAACGAACCGTTTAACGACATTTTTAGAAGAGACATAGCACGCCTTTCGCCGTAATTCCGTAGGTTATTTTGTATGTCTTGTGCATGTATGACAACATTTGCGAGAGGAGAAGCATGCCGAAAATTTACGGAAGAAGAATATACACCACAGAATAATAATATGTAATGCATTGCTTAGTGGTGCCCTCACAGTTTCCATGTAGATAATTCTTCTATTATTCACTTCATGAAAAAACTCTTAGCCCAAGTGACAACTGATCAAAAGTTGAAGAAATTCCCTCAAGCAGTCTTCAGATTTCACATTCACACATGACCTTTGACCCCCCCAGGCGCCAAAATCGAATCAGTTCATCCTTGAGACCAAGTGAATATTAGTACCACATTTTAAGAAATTCCCTTAAGCCATCCTTAAGATATCCCTCTCATGGGAATGGGAGGAACGAAAAGAGTAAACAGAGAGGATGAGACACCAGTCAAGACATTTGGGGAGTATGTGTGTGTGTGTGTTGTGTGTGAGTGCATGCGTGTGTGTTGTGTTTGTGTGTGTCATAGAGTGTGTTTGTCTGCAACATGTGAACCAGATGGCTTTCGGTTTAATCACAGCTCATCGCAAACTAGCAGCTGAAGCATTCACACAGTGTGCCCTCGAAACTGTCTGGCACTGCTGTCATGCAACTGTCTCACTCGACCCTTCACCAATCCACCAATCCAATAAAGCTGTACCATCCATTCATATCCAGCCAAACTGATAGATCCAGCTTGGTGGCAGCTGGTGGTGGAGCTTAGTCTTCTACTCATTTACATCTTTGGTTAATTCGATGGTGTGAATATTCAACCTCATATTTCAGATAGATCGACCAACAGTGCCGCGTCAATTTGTTAAACCAGTAATTTTCAAAAGCATTTATTATCAAGCAGCAGTGTTCCCAAGCACACTGTGAACTGGATGACAGTGACAGGTGATGTCACTGCCATCCAGTTGTGGAATGAATAAAACAGTCACTATGAGCTGGTCCACCAAAGCTCAGCAAGAGTTTACAAAAATAAAAAAATAAATGAGTTATTATTACGGATGACAGTGATTACATGTTCCTGCCCAGACAGGGCTTCTTCATTGTTGCAATTATGAGCAGGCTATTTGGTTAAAATCAGATTTTTCGAATGGCCCTTAAAAGCCATTCAAGCTTGATACTATGAAGTAAGCTGGGCAATTATGCTAAAATGTATTGAAACTAGGGTTGCAAAGGGGCGGAAGGTTTCCGGAAACTTTCCATGGAAAGTTCAGCTCGTGAATTTTGGGAATTTTGAAAAAAAACGCTGAGCAATAAAAACATCATTCAAAACTCTCTTTTAAAGATGTATTGAATGAGGCATTCTTCCATCACATGCACAGATAATTCCCAGCATCCTTCACTCTACAGCAGGGCTATTGAGGCCTGCTGTAGTGTGCAGGACAAGTCAGGTAAGTTTCCATGATATTACTGGGGAAAACATATTAGCATGCTGATTGAGGATTGTTCATCTGTTCATCTAGCCTATTTCCATTAATTTATCCATCAATTGTAAAATATGTTTACAGACGATTTCAATTGCTTGGCTAACTATTTATATCTCTGGCATTGGATTAGCGTTTTTTTACAAACTTTTTTCTCATCTTATTCTACAGAACAATGCCACATGCACTAACTCATGTGTGGAGGCATTTCACCCCATCCAATGTAGAAGGAAAGGCTGTGTACATTTGCAAAAATACTGTGCAAAGACTTATGTTTAGAATGACACAACGCTGCAGAAGCATATAGTCAAGTGCCCAAAGTTTCCTCAGGGCTCAAATCAGCCTATGACAAAACAAAATGTTTATATTTATGTCTGTTTATGACAAGGTAAATACAGTTAGTATAAATTACCCACAACATTTCCAGTTTATTCCTGTTAATTCCCGTATATTCCCGTTTATTCCCGTTAATTCCCATGGAAAGTTTCCAACTTTGAATATTCCCGGAATTTTGCAACCCTAATTGAAACCAACATTTATAACATCTAACCGACCGCATTTTGCATCATGTCAGTTAATTTGGTTAAAACTCCCCAATCCGTGCTTTCCCAAACTGTCGGGTTTCCCCTAAGTTTCAGGCTTTATAACCCTGCTGCATGTCCTCCCTCCCCCTGACATGCACTCACATTACACTAATAACAATAAACACCAACATTAATCAGAAGTTATGAGGGCACGTCGGCTAGAGGACATGAAGTCTACTTTGTGTTTGCTTGATTTGCTCTAAAGTTAAGGAGACACAATCAAATACATTGAAAAAAGGTCCAACATTTTGCACGCACACAATTACCCAGCTTCACCTCTCCCCACTCTTATTATTAGGGCCCGAGCACTGACATCAAAAGGTCAGGTGAGACCCTATTGAAATCGTAAGGATTATTATTCAGGCAAATGAATTGGCTTTTTGAGGGCTTTACCGTGCTCAACTTCTTACCAAAATTTGCAGAAAGTTAGAAAGTGGTGAAAATTTACGTATTCTGAAGGAATTTTCAATGGGCGTCGCAAAATGGCTCAACGGTGCCCCCCGAGACCCCTGGAACGTGTTCACATTGACCAGTCTTCACAAAAATCGATATACGGGTGTATCATGACTAGACAAACAAAAAAGTATGTAGGTGCAATTGGAAAAACACAACAGGAAGCCTGCTATTTTGCATTTAGTGGCCTTTTTGGCCATATTCCACATTTTTACTTTGATGTACTTATTATTATTCATTATTATTATTACACTGGACTGTAAGACATAAGAGAGAGAACACAGTTTACCTTCAAAGATGCTAATGGATGCTCTGGACCAAGTAAGCTCCAGTGAAAGGCAGCCAAGTCTTCATCAGGCAGTATGTGGTTTCCTGTAAAACACCATCAAGCACACCTTTTAGTCGGCCTCTTCTGAACCATCATCAGCCCAATCTGTGAGCGGCGGAGTCGTGCTGACCTAGGAGTGACGCGAAAATGACAAAATGACTCGAGTTGAGCTCGAGCTGCCGCGCCACTTCGTGCATCAGGTACTGGCTGGTCGTGAGGCTCTTTCCGTTGCGGCTCAGCTTGAGAGCGTGGGCGCTGAAGTAGTGTGGCACGTTGCACAGGGCGTAATCCGAGTCGTGGGCCACCAGGCCGTGGAAGCCGTTCTCCTTGCATAAGGTTATCACTTCCAGGTGGTGGTCGTCCATGGTCTGGACAACCTGAGGAGGGGCGGAGATAAGGATTAGGCCTGAGCTGGGACAACCTCAAAAGAAACCTCTCACAGACATGATGAGTCAGGCACTCGACTGAAGGAAGACAGAGCAACGTAGAGCAGGTGCAGGATTAAAGGAGCAGCTCGAAGTGTGTTACACTCTACACAGCTGAAAGCTACACAAACAAATGAGAGGCCACATATTTAAAATGTTATCAAGAGTCTGTGATAACTGATCTAAAAATAGAATCATCATATGAATGCTGAGAGCAGGAAGTAGAAGTCACCACTCACAGCGTCATCACGAGAGTCTGATCGATTTGTTGACTGGCTGATAGTAAGTGCATTTATGTTCAGATTTTACCTCAAACTATTTTTTTTCTTTTTGCTAATGCAGCTTCAATATATATCAAGTTGTATTTCCCTTTCTATTTATTGGTTGCTTAAAAATACTTTTATGGTTAAACTGCAAAAATATCAAATAAGTTTCATTGTTATATGGGTTTGATAATGATAATCATTGAAATTCATTTTTTTAAATAAAATCTCAGTCAATATGTTGGTATTAGAATTTTTTAACTCTAACAATATCAGTATCGGCATCAGCCCCACTCAAAAAAATCCATACCTGTCAGGATCTGATCAGGATCTGATCAGGATCAGTGCTAGGGATGCACCCAATTAACTTTATCTGTCCTGACTAGGGTTTCAAAATTCCAGGAATATTCAAAGTTGGAAACTTTCCATGGGAATTAACGGGAATTAACGGGAATAAACGGTAATATACGGGAATATATGGGAATTAACGGGAATAAACTGGAAATGTTGTGGATAATTTATACTAACTGTATTTACCTTGTCATATACAGACATAAATATAAACATTTAGTTTTGTCATAGGCTGATTTGAGCCCTGGGGAAACTTTGGGTACTTGACTATATGCTTCTGCATTGTTGTGTCATTCTTAACATAGGTCTTTGCACAGTATTTGCAAATGTACACAGCCTTTCCTTCTACATTGGATGGGGTGAAATGTCTCCACACATGAGATAGTGCACGTGGCACTGTTCTGTAGAATAAGATGAGAAAAAAGTATGTAAAAAACACTAATGCAATGCCAGAGATATAAATAGTTAGCCAAACAATTGGAATCGTCTGTAAACATATTTTACAATTGATGGATAAATTAATGGAAATAGGCTAGATGAACAGATGAACAATCCTCAATCAGCATGCTAATATGTTTTCCCCAGTAATATCATCGAAACTTATCTGACTAGTCCTGCATACTACAGCAGGCCTCAATAGCCCTGCTAAACTTCCCATGGAAAGTTTCCGGAAAGTTTCCGGAAATTTACCGTAAACTTTCCGCCCCTTTGCAACCGTAGTCCTGACACAACAACTCTGACAATCCAAAGAGTCATTATTCAAACTCCATTCTCCTTCACTGTGTAACATGACAGGTGAACAGCCGGACACGAGCTAATGCATTCAACTGGCTGCAGAAAAAAGGTTTAGATCAAATTTGACACACTAACTGTATTTAACGTGGATCAGTATCCATTTGTGGACACGACAGCTGCCCAAGAGCCAACCCTCTTAGTGGTGAGTCCAGCACAGCCTTAATTTATACATGCAAAGTGCAAGAATAAAGAAATGTACGAACTATAACGCTGTAAATCATTTCATATATGATAACGACTCGGCTGCAAGTTACAGAAAGAACAATGTGCAATATGGGATGAATTGTCAATCACTAAAATATTAGTACATTTCTGCTCAGGAAATATTTAAGGCTACAGCTAGCAAATACTGTGATTACATAGTCGGTTTTCTTCCATACTTGTTTTGGGCTTTAAATGATGAGAAAATGACAGTTATGATTTCTCAGAGCTATGTGTAATCATGTAATACATGATTAACAATTATCCACATGTTTTCAATCAAGACCCCTCTAGTAATAATGTGTGTGTGTCAGTTTCTGTCTGTGGCCTCTAGGACCCGCAGGTGAGTCAGTTGTCTTTGCACAACTGGATTAGACCAACTCAATATGTGGCCTTTAATCAAATGAATGTAACGATCAGAAACTGTTGTAGTGTTCGTCCCATGCATCCTCACATACGTCAGGTCACCAGATCAGAATGACTGATAATGACTCTGCTGCAAGTTACAGAAAGAACAATGTGCAATATGGGATGAATTGTCAATCACTAAAATATAAGTACATTTCTGCTCAGGTAATACTGAAGGCTACAGCTAGCAAATACTGTCATTACAGTGGATGTTTTCTTCCAAACTTGTTTTGGGCTTTAAATGATGACTAAATGACAGTTATGATTTCTCAGAGCTATGTGTGTCTTCATTTGTCGTCAACATCATATGAGACAGACTATCTATCTATCCATATATCCATCCATATCTCCATCTCCATCTATCCACCCATATATCCATCTACCTATCTATCATCCATCCATCCATCCAGCTATCTATCTATCCATCTATATAGCAATCTATCTATCTATGTATCCATCTATCTAGCAAACTATCTATCTATCCATCCATATCTCCATCCTTCCATATCTCCATCTATCCATGTATCTAGGAATATATTTATCCATCTATCCACCCATATATCAATCTACCTATCTATCATCCATCCAGCTATCTATCTATCCATCTATATAGCAATCTATCTATCCATGTATCCATCTATCTAGCACACTATCTATCTATCCATCTATCTATCATCCATCCATCCATCTATAGACTATATTCACATTGTTTATGAAGTGTTTATAAGAAATTATATACTACATAAATTAATTGAATTAAGTGGAGACATTTTAAAGAATTAGGTCATTTGACTCAGGTCACATGATCAGAATGAATGTGAGAGCAGGTCATTCTGACACCACTGCCAACCCAGCTTCTGCTCCCAGTGTGGAAGCAGACTGATGCCATGGGTGGTGAAGTTGGCAGTGGTGTCATGGTGGGCTAGGCTAGCAGGCTAACCCCACAGCCTGCTAACGCTGGCAGTGCCCCCCCAGCTCAACAGGCAGGCAGCAGCAGGGCCGATGCATCCAACTCACTCCGACGCGGAACCTGAGCAGCGCCAGTCGGATGCAGTGGGCCATGCACACCGGAGGGAGGAACCAGACTTTGGGCGGAGGGGTGCCCTTGTTCTGGACGTGGCTGACGATCTGCTGGGCGGTCTGCCTCTCGTTCACCTGCCGCTTGACCCACTCGTGGAGGCGGCCTTTCTCCAGGGCGCCATTGAAGCACACCAGGAGCTCAATGTTGCCGCTGGAGCAGGCCTTGGAGAGGGCGGCCAGGTAGCCCAGCATGTGGTTCCACTGGCCCCCGCTCACCCAGTCGGTGTAGAAGCCCCCGTAGAGCCGGTGGAGGCAGTTCTCGGCGTCCACCAGCAGTCGCAGCGGGCTCTGGGGGGCTCTCTGCCGGCCACCTCCGACCATACTCCCCCGGGCCAGCTTCTGGAGCTCCACCGGCACCACGGCGCTGGGGCAGTGCTTTTCTATGTACTCGAGGAAGCCCTGGACACCCATGATGAGCTGAGCTTGGAGTGGAAACTTAAAACTGTGAAAAAATGAACTAGCAGGAAGAAGAAGCCGGTGCAGGCTGCGGTGCCTGGGCCGGTGACAGGCGCTGACAGGCGGCGGGCTGCTGCTGAGGGAACCGCAGGAGGAGGAGAAGGGGGTGGGGGTCCCAAATCAAAAGAACCGAGGCTGTTATTTGAGCATCGTCAGTCTGTGGTGGGTGGTCGTTGGGTGGTCATGGCTGCGAGCCGCCATGTGTCCTCTCTCACGGAGCCATGAGGGTGTGAGAGAGTCTGACCGGAGCGAGAGGGGCGGGGCCGGCGGCAGCACGGTGACGCGGTGACGCACAGGCACGCACAGAGACACGCCAAGGGAAGCGAGAGGGTGCCTCACTCTTCACTTCCGCGTTTGATACATTTCATCCAGTTAAAACGACGAGATTGAGAGAAAATTTTGTTTACACACATGTATCCATACCTCCATATATACATCCATCTTTTCAGCTATTTATCCATCCATCTATCCATCTATCTATCCATCCACCCATAAATCCATATATACATCCATCTTTTCAGCTATTTATCCATCCACCCATCCATCTATCCATGTATCTAGCAATATATTTATCCATCTATCCACCCATATATCCATCTACCTATCTATCATCCATCCATCCATCCAGCTCTCTATCTATCCATCTATATAGCAATCTATCTATCCATGTATCCATCTATCTAGCAAACTATCTATCTATCCATCTATCAACATATCCATCTATCTATCCATCCATCCATATCTCCATCTCCACCTATCCATGTATCTAGCAATATATTTATCCATCTATCCACTCATAAATCCATCTACCTATCTATCTATCCATCTATATAGCAATCTATCTATCCATCTATCTATCTATCTATCTATCTATCTATCTATCTATCTATCTATCTATCTATCTATCTATCTATCTATCTATCTATCTATCTATCTATCTATCTATCTATCTATCTATCTATCTATCTATCTATCCATCTATGAACATATCCATCTATCTATCCATCCATCCATATCTCCATGTATCTAGCAATATATTTATCCATCTATCCACCCATATATGCATCTACCTATCTATCATCCATCCATCCATCCATCCAGCTATCTATCTATCCATCTATATAGCAATCTATCTATCCATGTATCCATCTATCTATCATCCATCCATCCTCAATATTTTTTATTTTATTCTATTGTATTGTATTTTATTTTATTCAAATATACCGGCTGCTATGACGACTTAATTTCCCTGCGAGGATGAATAAAGTACTCTATCTATCTATCATCCATCCATCCATCTATAGACTATATTCACATTGTTTACGAAGTGTTTATAAGAAATTATATACTACAAAAATTAATTAAATTAAGTGGAGACATTTTAAAGACTTGTTGAATCACCTTTATATTGGCCCATTAAAAAAAGAATCTGTATAAATGAGAGAGTACCGAATGCAAAGTTCTCAACGTAAAACGTTGTATGCAGCCTTTATAAGTGTCAGCTGACTTTTAAAATACATTTCTAATCAATAACATTTGTATATCTAGATACATTTGTGCGGGATCGCATTATTCCCTGTCAAATGTCTGTTGTGCTGTTACCAGCTCACTCTCCTTATTTCCGCAATCCACTGACACTGCTTTAGCTAATGGAACATATGCTAATCTGAACCAAGGTTTTAAAAGGCGAGACGTGAACCATCTTGACGAGCTAAAATCTCTTACTTTTTTGTTGTGCTGAGGTCAAAGTGGACTCACAGTTTTAACTTCAGACTCAACCAACCAATGAGCAAGTTGCAGCATCCCCATCTGATGCATTAAAAGAGTATAACACAAGAGTAATGTCACCGTTAACAACAGATATAAAAAAGACATTTTCACTATGCCAAGGAGTGAAAATGAGGGCTGCCTAACCACAGCAACAAGTGCCAGTGCAGTGTGGTATCACATGAGTCATCTCTTTGGCATGTTGGTCCCCTGGATTTTCTCCTTCTAATATTTCAGGAGTTTGGAATTTATGCCTATAGAATTATCAAATTATATATAAATATGTATTGTTAAATAACATGACCAAATGTGAAAGTATGCACATATACTTTTCATTTAATTATCTATCAAGTAAATTCCCAATGGTCTGTGTAGATCTGATCAGAATAGTCTTAACTGAGGAGGCAGAAAAAAAAACATGTGAATGCAGCAATGTCAATTCAGTTTGGCTAGAGGGCAGCATACTATAACTGTAAGAACTGAATGTGTGAGCAGCAGTCACACGGAAGTTCTGGTTCATTTATTGATTGATTTATTAGTATGTTTATTTGTCAGTCTCTTTAGCTGGGTCCTGCTTTGTGCACTCACATAAAGTATGACTGACATTTGCTTTGTGTGATTCTCTCACTACATTTTTGTGTAGCTTTGTATAATCATGTTTAAAAATCCTGCAGCACTCTTACTGAACCACTCACTATCTCAAGGTAAAACCAATCAGGGTTCTTTTGTGGTCAGACCAAGTTGTGTTCTCTCTTAGAGGAAAAAATGGAACTGTTGTTCCTCCCCCACTCTGTTTACTACTTCTTTTTAATTTCGTGATGATTTGATTGACACAAAATCATTAATATGCAAATTTTTGAAACACGGCCCAACTTCAGGACCGGACCTGGTATCAAGGTGCGGCAAAAGACCCACCTGAAAGTTTTTGTGAAAAAAACATCTATGCCCAAAGGCCACGGTGTGAAATAAGGATTCTTCATCAGAGGGTGAAAATAGAAAAGTATAATTTATAGAACTTTATCGTATATTTCATTTTTCAGAAAAAGTTTCAGAATTTGTTGTGCTCTAATTAAAATAGAACCTTTTTGGGGTGGTCTGCCTAAAATGCAGCCAATGTGGGAACACATTTTCAAGGATTTATTACACTGTTAGACTACTGTATGGGTAATGACGTTTGTTTGTATTTTTAGTTGTACTTGCTGTCATTTTACTTTAAAAATGTTGTATTATATATAGATATGTAAATACTGTATATCACATATTCAAAGTCACATAATCTAAATGTCCTGCAGTGTGGATGTGAACATTACATACATAGATGCTGTCATTCCATGAACAGAAAAGTGGCTGGTAAAAGATGGACTAACAACTAGCAATGCAGGGTGAAGACAGTCACTGAAGCTCCAGCATCTGTGGGGTTCCTGTTCTGTAATGACACTGACCTCTGACGTACCTGCAGAAGAGAAGCAGTAAAACCCCAGCGATCCATTGTTACAATTTTACAAAGTCTTGGAATTTACTGGATTTTATATAACAATGGGTAGCAACATATGCTCAGATTTCATGCTGAGGGCAACTATCCAGGAGCTGCAGACTTTACTGTGTCCAAACTGACTTATTGATATTGATAAAGACCATCTGATACTACTCAAAGCTAAAGAGGAAGGTAGTAACTGGATTTTGAGAGGGGATTGTTTTTCAGTTTTTTCAATGTCTAGAATATTCTTTCATTCTGATTTTAATTACTTTGGCAAGAAGAAAAACTAGGCAAAAAGAAATAGTCCACTTAAAAAAAAATGCAAATACAAATTTCTTTTCACTCTGTACAAAATAAATCACTACAAAGCCCAAGAGTTTCATCATTGGATCGAGATTTAATATCAATAATTTATGACTGTCTTACATCTGGTTCTCGCAAAACCTCTGAGTTGTGCCTGGAAGCCTTGGATCCTAATGACAAAATGTCCATTGGAGATTGAAGGAAAATATTTGTTCACGCTCAGGTGCCAATTAATACGTCTGCTTCACTTCACTGATATTTTTGTTTTGAATGTAAAGATTTTACTTATTTTTTTAAGTTTAGGAGGGAGGTTATGAATATGATTTCAAATATCATATTTTGAAATATTGTTTAAATTATATTTTTAATGTATGCATCTTAGAGACATTAACAAAACAACATATTTCAGTTTTTTATTTTATTATCAATAAAATCCAACAGTGCTCTGTCTTCTGTCCATGAAAAGTTTGGGAATGCATAACATATCTTTTAGAATATTTACAAAGATATTCACAAAACATAGACTCTATCAAACTACTACCCTGGAGACTATGCCTGTTGTACTAAAAGTAATTAAAGGTAGTACTTATGCATCAATATAACAAACAACGTTCAAATAATATCATTTTTTTGTAAATTATACAAAACAAATTCTATTCATATTTAAATTACATTTTAAAATAGGCTTGAATACAATATTATTTTATTTTAGTATATACAGCTCCATATTTGAATTCTTTGTACCAGACACTTTTTATAACATCATTAACATTTTTAACCTGCACCAGCATCCATCATGATAACAACGTTTGGCTTAAAGCAATGAACCTTTGGCAAGTGAAGCATCATAACAGTTGCATATAAAATGAATGAGAAAACAAATAGATAGCTTGATAACAGATGAATAAACCAATGTGTTTTGCTGTAGGAATCAATAAGCTTCTTATGTGTCTGTGGAGATTCTTAGTCATCCAGGTCATGGTATATCCAGGTATCCTTCATATGTGCGCTCTCAGAGGTCAAGCGATATCCGAAAGTGCTGCGCTCTTTGGGCCAGTTCCTTTGCAAACTCTTGAGCCTCTTGAAGAGCTTGCTTTTCTGGGAAGTGCAGCGCCGCCTTCTTTGTGGCCACGGCCAGCTGCTTCAGGAGAGCACACAGGTGGTTGCTCTTACACAGGAGGCTCTGGCTGGAGCTTCCACGTTGAGCCTCCCTACACAGAGTGTCCACCAGTCTCTGGCCCACCATGATCACCAGTTTGCTTTGTGAGATGAATTTCTCTGGGGGCTGGCCATCCTGAAGGCTACCAACAAATCCACTGATGGCCTTATGGAGTGCGCCAAAGTAAAGCCGACAGTGCTCTGACAGGGAGGGTGATTGATGTTCTTCTGTGCCAGCGCTGGACTCAGAGGAATTACGCTTGTTGTCAGCCTGAGTAGAGGAGAAAAGGAGCAAAGGACAACATATCAAGTCTTCTGCTGACTACAAGGAAAGTCTTAGATCAGGGGTAGATAAATTATGTATGAAAAGACGTTTAGTTGTCTTGGTGTTGGTCATGCTCTTTGAGTCAGAACAAATCTTTTGTGTTAATAGGAGATACTGACCCTTATCCTGTTAGACACTGGTGTGACATTTTCTTTAGGATCTCTCTGGATTTTATTTTGCAGCTTTTCATATTCATTCTTAGTCTGGGGAAAAGCAAAAACATTACAGTACGAATTAGTCTTTGTTTTTTTCTGAGTTAGAAGTTTAATCAGTTACCATAGAAAGGATTAAAAGTATTTACCTGTAGCTCCACGTAGTCATTGTCATCCTCCAATACGTCTACTCCCTGTTCATCTCTGTTAGGACTTGTCTTTGTCTCAGGTTGACCTGTGGTGTTGAGAGGCTCTGAATCTTTCTGGGAAACTCTGAACAGAAGCTTGCCATTGGCAATGATGATGGACACCAGGCGCTTGACATCCTCTGGAATCGTACGTGCCACCATGACAAAGCGATCCAATTGGTCAGGTGTTTGGACCTGACCCGGGTCCTGGCACAGTGTGTTGAGGGGCCAGCCAGCCATGTTCAGAGCACTCACGGTTTGTTGTAAGATCACACCTGAGTCCTCTATGATGGACAGCTGTTTATAAAGCCTTGTCTGAAGGTTGGTGTCAGTCAAACGACGGGCATTACCCTTAACGTCCAGGGCAAAGTTCAGGAAGCTGGTCAGAGAACTGGCAATCCCCTCTGCGGCTTCTTTGATCTCCTTCAGATGTTTCTGAAGATGTGCCTTGCTCCTCCAGTGACTGCTGACAAAGTCCATAAGCAGGGGCACAGCCCTGCAAACGGACTCCTGCAGGTCAAGAACTCTGCGGCAGGCTTCGTCTTGGCTGAGTGTGACTTCTCGCAAGGGTTCTGGAGAGGAAGAGCTCAGAGCCAGAGAGTCACAGGAGCTGGTGGAAGAGCTGGAGGCCGTGCTGATTCTTTGACTGTCTGCTGCTGAGAGATGTAAGATTCTACCTTTTTCACTGTCGTCCTGCACCAGTGACTCCCCACTTCCTGGAAGGGTGCGGAAGGATGTACAAGCCAGAAAGTTCCTCATACGCTGCAGGCGTACCTTATTGGGTTCATGAGCATTGCTTGAGTCACCTCTGCACTCTAGGGGTATATGATCAAAGGGGGAGTTACTTAGAACTTGATTGAAGCGTTCCTCTCTGGGTGGTACAGCGTATAATGACTCCTCTGTAAGTGTCTGAGTTGGGGGCTTGTCATTAATTGGAAGGACTGGCACAACTTTGGGTGAAGTCGAGATGTCAAGAGAACTGGGTCTTGGTATATCATAAACTGAGGGAGTTGGACTGCCTCTTTGCGTGTGCCAAGCAGGTACTGGAAGAGTGTCATAGAGCTGCCTACAAACACCTTTGCAGGGCGTGGCGTCATAGGAGCTTGGCTTGGCTTGGCTTGGTTTCTCAGGACCAACTGGTACATCATAGATCCACTCGGGCTTGCAGAGGTTTGGAAGGGTGTTGTATCCAATCATTTTCTGTTGCTCTTCTGTGGTTGAGGGAACAGGGATGTCATAGTTGGGGTCCTGAGGCGGTGGTGGTGGAACTGCATACACCTGTGCACAATAACAAGGTTGTCAAAATCAGTTATGCAAGGTAAAAAGTACCTCAGGAATTAGGCAGCAATTTTTCTTGCTCAAGCAAATGTTCTTTGTTGATCTTCACACGACTTTTCCCTGAGTACACTACGAATGCCTTCAAGAAGAAACTGTCCAGAAGGATGAATTGCTATCTCCATTTGTAAGATTCATTGCAGCTACAGTACAAAGCAAAGACAGAGTCCTTGAAACGATATTAGAAAGTTGTTATGATGTAGACAGGAGGAAGCTACAGCCCATTTGATACAGATATCCCTCTTTATTGCTTCCATTAGTACCCTTGTTATGCTGCCTTTGCTTATGATAACCTGCCGTCGTCGCGAATCAAAGGTGTAGCGGGTAACACAACAGCATCAGTGTCTGTCCCACCATGCCAGCCCTCCATTTCAAACATCAATCCAGCTCAGTGACTAACTCTGCCACAGACGGGGTGAGACAACAATGACCCCATTCCATGTTTACATTTTAGACAAAACGCCTCGGAGACTCAGCATTCCTTCCTGCAGAATGCCAGGCTGTGTAAAACGGGCTTATGATGGCAGGCTCTTCACCACACCTACAATAGTGGACTAATGGAACAGGTTTAAACACTTCTGTGTTTTTACATGGTCAGGCAATGCTTTGTGTGCATTACCAAAGGCAACAGAAAATGAGTTTTAGATGTGTTTATTCAGTTATCTGCCTCATGCATGTCTGACCAGATAGGCTTCCTTTTTTAACCGGTCCAGCAGTTGACAGGCCAAGCGATAGCTCATGATCTACTTTTACTATATGCATGTAAATGAGGCACTTAACTTCTCTTATCTTCAGTTTAAAGCACAGTGATAATGACTTGGGCTCTGAGTGCTGCAGACACATTAGTTAGTTTCAAGCATACTGGACCTTTAACACAATGGAATGCAGAATTATAATTAAAATTAAAACAATATTAAAGGAAACGCTGCAGAAACTTAGTCAGAAAATGGCAGTTTCCTTGTTTCATTAATCCCTTTTAAAACTTACATAAGAGTCTCCTGGACTGTTACACCTGAAATTCTCGGAAGAGTCAAATCTCGGTCCCAGCCCTGAAATCGGAATCAGGGAGTGTTTTCGAGACATATCTCTTGGTGCTATTGATGCCTGAAAACAGAACATCACAGAAATCAGTGAACATATCAGACCGTTACCCAACTCAAGTACATCGACAAATAGTCTTTAATTTCTTTCTTTCTGTTGTGTATATTTTCAGGAGCTCACAGTGAAGGCAGAAGCTCGTCTTGCTTGGTTCGGGACATCGTAAACCTCCCCTCTGGGACTGGACATAGTATTGAAGCCAGAATTCTGTGGACAAAGCAGACAGACTGTGAGATTGGGATTGACTGGCCACACTTGCACTGCTTTGATCAAAGCAGCATCTACCTCACTGACCTCTGCATCAATGTGTTTAGGGGGACAGTGTTTGGTCTGAAGCCTGCTGCGACTGCCAGTGAACCCCATTATGCATGCTCTCTGCCAATTAAAACAGCTCTCTAATAGAAACCATGCTGCTCATTGAATATTAGGTGGCTCCTGCAGAAGGGAAGAGGGCTCCCCTGCAGCAGGAGAGGAAATGGTGAACATCTGGGCGAGTTTCTGCCCATTCTGCCGCATAGTCACCCGTACAGACACTTCAGTCTTGCTGGGGTCTCTGGTGGCATGGGCTGCTGTTTGCAGTTAAAAGTGTCTGAAGTCTGTGTCTGTTTGTTTTTTACAGGCCCATAAAGACCCTGGTGCTGCATGCCTGTCCCCATGGAGCGGCCCCGGGTCCCCATCTGTAAGCTCTTTTGCCAGCAGGGGTTTCACAGCATTGCATTTCTGTTACAGTCTACCTCTCTAATCCTGAGAGTGAACACTTCCCAAGAAAAGAACCAACTCTGACCTTAGCCTCATAGATTGACTAACATCGACACTTTTTTCATTCTCTTTTCTACATAGACAGAGACTTGTGTTTGTAGAAAAAACATGTTGTACCTTGTCTCCCTTGGGTCCCTCTGAGCTGTGCTTAAATGCTGACGGATTCGAAGACGATAGAGGAGTGGATGGGACCTTGTATATCATGTCCATGTGTTCATAAGATGGACTGCTGGAGGGTCGAGGGACAATCGGGATCTGGTAGATATTTTGCACGCTGTCATCAGTTTTAGCATCACTTGATTTGTTTTTGTTTTCTGTGACATGGCGAGAGGGGCCTGTGCTGGTTTCAGTCTGTGGTAGGAGCTGCAGTCTGTTGGCAGGGGCCAGACCATGACGTCCATACAGAGAGCACATCCACCATCCACTGGTGCCGGCAACGTGTTGATCCACCACCATGACTATGTCCCCTTTTCTGAAGGCCAGTTCATCTGCACACTCTGCGTAGTTGTCATACAGAGCTTTGGCCAGTTTGTTCTGAAAGAGAGAACAGTTAAGAGAGAAATAAAGATAAGTAAGTAAAATAGGTATAGTGAGAAACTGTGTGTAACTTTTACACCTCAAAGTAAAATACTTGATGTGTTACAGTCTATTCTGCAGAACCCTGAACTGCATTTCTAAATAAGGTATGTTTTTTTTTTTTGCTTACGCATCTCCAATGACATTATATCCTCTTGCACAATGTTGCAACATGTTGAACGTCTGAGTCTTCGTCATGCTCACAAGGAAACACTACGAAATTCATTATTTATTCAAGTCGGTGATGCAGATGCTACAATTGCTAGAGTTACCATGAAACTAAATAAAGTTGATGTTTTTGAATGAAATCCTTTTTTTTTGCTCTTTATTCTCACTTCCTATTTGTGCTTCCTAGTAAATGGAAAACATGTTTCTTCAAAGCTTCCTCTTGCAGGCTTGCGAGCATCCTCTCATCACTCCATAAATACGTTGACTTGTTTAAATGAAACCTTGTTTCACTCCACATACCATTTACCCTGCGGTAGAAGAATGATAAAGAATCATGTGTAGATTTACTGCTTGTGGGACCTGTGTCGCATCCTATACCTTGGTCTCTCTCTCAAACATTAACTGTCTCTAGTTTTCAAAAAAAAAAAATACATTCACATTAAGTGAATGTATTTTTGTGATGTAAGTGTAAGTGATTCAATCAGCTGGAGTCTGATTGAATCACTTACAGGGTAACAAGTAATATTTTACATATCTGTTATTCACTTAATTCCACAAACGTCTGTATGTGGAATGCAAATCTTGTTCATCTTATCGACTTCACATTTGGCATGTGTATTCTTATTGGCTTATTGAGGAAGAACAGTGTCAAATCTGGTGTTATTTAGAGCAAACAATATGTTCAGTGTAGATAACAATATCGGTCAAGTGTGTTGACCGATATGAACATGCAATCAACATGCAATGTAAGAAAAACAGCAGCTCAGTTAATCATTTAAACTTATATATAAGCAACACACATGACAAGTAAGCTAATTCTGTTTAATTTTAAGAAAAGCAGTAACTACATAAACACAAAGTTTTCTAACTTCACTCTGCACCAGGGACTGAATATAAAAAACTCTGCACACAAACAATATAAAGTGTCAGTATATTGTAGAACTGTTTGAGGAGCACTCACTAAAGACAAGGAATCATTCTGAAGTAGCTCTGGAGCATCAACACAGACCAAGAAAACAGATCAGTCAAAACAGGCAGGAAGAATGACATTGTGCTAATGGTGTACGTATGTCTATGCCTTTTTTTGTTCAGTCGTACATATTGTAACATACACATACACTGTGAATATAATAACTGACCAAGGACATTTTTGGAGAGCAGTGTTTCATAGAAATTATTTCACTATGTTGGTCCACATACTTTTGTAAGTGTCTTCTGACATATTTATACACCCAACCAAAGGAACCCAGCAGGGACGCAGTCAGACAGAAACCAAACACACACGACCCACAACTGATAAGCCTGTGAGTGTGTGTGTGTGTGTGTGTGTGTGTGTGTGTGTGTGTGTGTGTGTTGTCGAGGGAGCTCTGCCTTGTCTCAGAGGGTGAAAGCTCTGCAACAAAGAGACCATTCACCATCAGATCCCCAAAATGCTCAGCACCTGTTGGGATGCCGGCCTGTGGAGCGCACCCCTGACTGACGCAGACCTTACTCCCCCCCGACACACACACACACGGCAAGCCTCAACATACTCCCTGCCTAATCCTCTGGGTCATGCTACAGACATGCAGGCAAAATACACAGGCTCAGATGACAGTCGGCCAACACACCACCCAGATTTATGTTGTTGTACTTTCTCCTTTGAATCCTCACTGAGCACTATCCTAAGATGACATTGGCAACTGACGATGTTTCACGATGGTCCCCACAGACTTTGTCACACTAAGATGTGCATGTTAAAAGCCTGCAGAGTTTCCGTGCCTGTACTTGCAATGGGCCACAGATGCCATTTAAAACCACATATAGTGTTTGACCTGATTATTTGTTCCACTTAAATTTGACCAAACTATATGTATAAATGTCCTCTGCTTTAACCAAAGTTGAACCAACAAACTTGACTGTTGGAATTGAATTTGCCTGTCCTGAGAAGCTTCCCCCTGCCTCACCTCTCACTTTACTCACTCGTGTCCCCGTGTTGATCACCAAGTACAGTAACCGAGTCAGATTCAGCTGTGACTCTTTTGGATTCTTGCACACGCCTGCTTGTGCTGATCAGCCCCTCGGACAGCTGGCCTGCAGGACTTTAACTCCACAGCTGTCTCCGCCCCGCCTCTCCCGTCTCTCCGCTCCATCCTGTTCACAAGTTAACATCGGCCCGGCACACGCAGCGCAAGAAATGCTTTTAAAACTCCGGGACAGGAGCTTCTGTTCCGCCACTGAGCATCATTAGGCCAATTCAGCTACTTGGCATGTGTTGTTTTCATGACACATATCTACTGGTTCAAACAGACATCCAACTTTTTCTGTTGGAATTGTTAGATGATCCAATAAGTGATGCACTCACCAGTGGTCTTATATAATATATATGTTAAAAGTTACAGAAGTGGTGATTTATCCTCAGTGCATTTCTATTCAAACTGATGATTGTGTATGTTCATTTCTACACGGTATATTTCATCTAACTATACTGCAGCCATAGACAGGCATTCATCAGGTATTTCATGACTGGGCTATGGAATAAATATCAAAATTTTTAAAAGAGTGATGTAGTTTTGATAATTGCACTATTTTCCCCATATAAGCAGAAAGATTACCTGTAGAGATAATCTATTATGTCTTCATAATGAGAGTTTCAAGTCTCAGAGAACCACTGGAACAAAAGGAAGCAGTTCTCAGTGTGGGAATAAAACCCTCTTGGTTCACAAAGACCTTTTGCCCCCCACAGCCAGGTCATGACCCTGGGGTCAGGTCAGCACCTCATCCATTAACCAGTCACACACATACCAGGTTTAGCACACTGGACTTAAACTTAAATAAGGTTTAGAAAAATCTTTTTTACAGAGCAGTGGCAGCAGGATGCTGAAAGATGAGTAAGAGCACATATTGAGATAATCTATTTTTATATTTTTAACTTTGACAGGAAGTCTGCCCATACATATGACTTATTAGACTTTCCCACAATTTCTTAGATACAAAGACAGGGGCAGCAGGGGAGACAGGGAGGAGAGATAGGGACAGACAAACAGAGGGGAAACACACTGAACGAGTCCATTGGTATTCCAGTAATTTATCTTTTCACATGTTGGGAATTCGTTCCTGATCAATCAATTTTATAATCTGAAAACGATCCTCAGATGTGCGCCATGGAAAATCACCTTTGTCAACCTTCTGTCCAACACAAATAAATGTAAAAAGAGGCTGTGGAGCCTGATTCAGGCTCTGTGGCAGTGACACTGACTCACTGGAGCTGCCTTGGTATTTCCTGTATTGGAACTGGTGAGAACTATGTCAAAATCTCAAACACAAACACACAACTGATGAGAACCTCCAAGGACCCTTTAGTGGCCAATCAACATTCCACATAAACAGCACAGCGATGTAAGGCTATGGAAACAGTGAGAAGACTTCATATATTTCATTATTAACAAAACAAAAAAGGCTTAAGATTGGATTGACTGACTACCTCCTTAAAGTAATTGAACTGGCTGTGCAACTGAATATATGAGGCATAGGTGATAAGTATGATGACAGGTAATACACAATGCGTTCTGAGGACCCAAAAGTGCAAGACATCTGTTGGTTTTTCTCGTTTGAAAGACAGGGGTTGACCTTTAAAAGCAAGTCAATGAAACCTTTGCAACAACAATCCACAAAATATTCCTATTTAAAATGAAAGGTTGAATTCATGGGCCACAGGATGCACCCTCACAATGTCTAGTATGACCGGTAGCTTATTGTAGCCTTGTGTGTCTGCTGCCGGGGACATTGTACCTGGGAACATACTGATAATCGGGCATTGTTCATTGGTACACTGTTTGCAGCCATTTGGTTTTGCAAGTTGAGGTATTTCAATGAGCTACACAGAATTTACAGAGGAAATGGTGGTAGATAACTGGGTCAATCTACCACCCAGGAGATCTTTTCATCAGCATTATTACTTTCTTTTTTCACTATTGGATTGGTAAGGTTTAGGCAACAAAACTACATGAATAGGTTCAGGCTACAAAACTATAAGATAAGGTTTAGGCTACAAAACTACATTAATAGGTTCAGGCTACAAAACTATTCGATTAGGTTGAGGCTAAAAAAAACTACATGATTAGGTTGAGGCTAAAAAAACCTACATGATTAGGTTTAGGCTAGAAAACTACAATATTAAATTTAGGCTTCAAAGCTACAAGATTAGGTTCAGGCTACAAAACCACTGGATTAGGTTTAGGTAATAAAACCACTGGATTAGGTTTAGGTAATAAAACCATTGGATTAGGATGCAGAGAGCCCATGGAATCTATCTCACAGGTGTCAAAGAAAATGGAAATATATATACCCTTTGTACAATGAGTCCTATTACTGTATTTTTGCATATGAGTAACTTGTTCTCACCAACCATAGCTCCTTACAATGGAAACTGGTATTACAAAGTCATTTCCTGACTCGTCTCTACTTGTTGTACGTCTACTGCATATTGCAAATACAACAGTGTAGGAGCCAAGATTGGTGGTGCAGCTATATGAAGATTGTAAATGAAACAAACAGCTTTTTCAGCTTCATTTGGATGTCTGATTATCTTTGTCTGTGAGCAATATTTTCTTATACAACTAACAGATTTTAATTACAGTAACAGACGGTTTCAGTTCTTTGCAGGACAGTTTGTTTCTCTGAGGTGTAACAGTCAGTGTGGTTGAGGGACAATATGAGGAGCAGTAGATAACAGGCTCACTGCTCACAAACTTATCTCACAGCTCACACTTTATTTATACTCGCACTTCCTCAATCTTGTCCTCTGCCTTTTGTCAGTGTGTATATGCTCTATGGGGTCACTCCATGGCTTAACTTGTGGCTGTTACACTTTAATAGAGTATATTTATAAGTCCAGTGGTTAGTGGTTAGGGTAAGATTGAGTTGAAGTTTTGAATAATGATCAGATTTTATTTACAGTTTCTTTGACAGTACAAAAATTAGTGATTTAAAGGCGCTGCAAAAAACATTTGAAGACAAACTGCTCATAGCCCATGTATCTAAACCCAATATATGCTTTATTATTCCATAAACCTAACCCTTCTTTAATACTGTGGGCTGTTGGATGGATTATTCAAACTGAGCCTATGCAGTTTTTTTTAACACTTCTTTTTTTTTACTTTAGTGTCGATAATGCAACTGCACATGATGACCCCCAAGCCACTTCAAGTGTAATTTGCAATTGCTGATGATGACAGGTCATTTTTTGTAAGTCTGTCAAACTATTGTTGTTGAAGGACCAAAACTGTAGCTCTCAAAATATGCAAACTTCTCAAATGCTTTTTCAGGAAGGAAATGCATTCAACATGTTTGTCAGGCCTCTATGACCCAGTTTGGTGTGAACAACTGAAAGTAAGCTGTTATTTAAACAAAGCTGATGAGAGTGGTGAGAAAGAACAAAAATATTAAAGTTGCAGGTCGTAGAAAACCAATGAGCTGAAAGACATTAAAATGCTCCTCTGCACTCGGGCGAAACCGTTGGCGGTGCCTAATAATTCTCACTGGCTTTGTTGCTATGAGCAACACATTACATTGTAAATTAATCAATATAAAAATATATTTTGATTAGGGCTGCATAGGTCTGCTTTTCAGCTAATCTTCCAAACAAACCAAACATCTTAATCTTCTAAATGAGAATTCACAAAAAGTAGGAAGTCCTACAGCTGCTGCAAGCCATTTTTTCATTATATCTATTTCTTCATCGATCAATAACTTACAATTTGATCCATGTCTCAGATATATAATGTATAATAATTTCTGTTTCGTACTCTCTTTAGGCTCCTCAAATGATTTTTGCTGACATTATGAACTATGATGGCCTCTGTGTGACGAAAAATAAGCTTCCAGTAGTGGGGATTTGAAGAGGATGCTGCCACTTCTCCATGCCAGCCTCCCGCTGTCTATGGCCTCATGACTGTCTGACTCCTGCTCTCAGATGACAAAAACACACATCAACAGCACACGAGGAATCCCAAAATAGCTCTATGAATGAGATAAATTCCTTTAGAGAATAACCTTATAGAGCAGAAGTGAGATTGCTTAATCTGACGGTTTGTCATCAACCAAATAACTAGTTTTGTTTCCCTTAAAGAAGTAATGAATATGATGAGCTCACTGAGTTGTTTGTATGGGAAAATGTCAGAATGATGCATATCCTTTTCCTCTCCCTCTACAGACAGGTCCTGGGAAGATTAGGCTTTACTTTTACATTAACCACATTTATGCAAAGACCCCCCAAACCAAATATTGACTGCTCTGGTAGGCCCCACTCAGAGATAACTCTAATGCTTCCCCCATCTGCTGCTGCTGGCTGCCAGTGTACTCCCATTTAGTTACTGTGGGAGTCCTGTGTCCAACACTGACTTACAAAGATGGAATGGTGCACAAACATCCCACTTCTAATGCCTTGGTCAAGCTGCAAAACAGATTTAGGTGCAGAAGCTTGAAGTTGTATCAATTCAAAATTCCAGAGCATTTTTGCAGCATCCAGCCTAGTTAGTGAGCTGAGGTTACAGAGTCGTCCAGCTGGAGGGTGAGTGCAACAGGAGCCAGAGCGAAGTCAAACCAAAGGTACATAAGGATCAATACAACAGATAGGTATTTAAGATTAAAAACAAACATGAACGCATTTTCCTGAGCCGTGTTTTAACGTCAGAATCTTCTAAAAATGTAGGAAATCAAAATATTGAGGACAAACTTGCAACATTTAAGAAATGAAACTAACCACTAATGTCTCAATTATTTGTTTCTGAGAGGCTTGAGATGTTAAATTCACTTCTGAAGGCTTTTGTGTTAACGAGGCTCATAAAGTTTCCCTCTCAGCTCTGTGTCAGGATCAGGCCTCTCAGGTTACAGCCTACAGTAGAGCGGGTCACAGGGGCTGTGTGTAGAAATAGGTGGTAGCTGACACCGCAAGTTAAAGTGAAATCCAAGCAGGTGGTCTATACAAGGACATTCCTCTGCATGGGCAACAGCCGACAGCAGAGCACATACAAAAGACCGCAAGGTATACATTCAAAAAACTGCCTTATCACTCATTCTAAATAAAATAAAAAACAGCATTTTGAGGTGAAACTGTCTGAAGTCTGAGCTGATGGGAGTGGCAGCAGCACTCACCATGTTTGCTGAGTGGCTTTGTTTGGTCTCCACACAGAGAAATGAGTGCGTCCGCAGAGGGTCCGTGTTCAGTGAGCCATCTCCAGTGTGTGTGAGAGCTCTCGGGGATTTACTCCTTCTGTGCGTTTCTCATATTGTCTGAGCTGTCACTGAGAGGCAGACTCTTTTACTCCCTGGGCGGGGAAACCGGGGTCCATGCCATTCACCGAGCAGCTTTCTGCAGCCCCATTGGCCAGAGATACCCCCCCCCCCTTCTCTGCAGCTGCCCCACCCCAACAATGTTTTTGCCCCCCCCCCTATTTCCATTTTACACTCTCATACTACTTCATCTTTCTAGTAAAGGAGAAATGTGGTAACGAATGCCCAACTATTTTACTTTTTTCCAACTAACTGAGGGGATTTCTGTGACCAAATTTTACTTCGCTTCCTCTTTTTTCTTTTAGCTCACTGTCTGACACATTCCTTCATATGAGTGACGGGTTTATGAAGCAGGTTGGGGAGGGAGGTGGAAGTTTGTTTGAGGTAGAAATTCTTGTTGATGTCCTCGTTGTTGTCTGGGCGACACAGACAGTGGCGTCTGGGAGAGTCGTGTTGGGGGTTGGGAAATACAGGGTGAACTTTCAGTCTGAGGACGCAAAGGACCAAAAATCTGGAGTTTTGATACATTTTACATTGTTTTAACTTGTCACTAAACTAATGATTGATTGATTGTGTGTTTGTGTGTGTATATAAATCCAATAAGTTTGGACTTATTTTAATAAAACCGTCCTGAGTGGAACTGGCTTATGTATTTAGTTCTCAGACACAAGCTGCTCCCTGCAGGTTCCTCTCTTTGTGCAACAACAACTGTGGTCTTAAAATATCTACAGGATATTACCATAGCTGCAGTTACTGGTGTGATGTCTGAAACCAACGTCACTGTCAAATTCACAGAAGGGGCTTCTTGTTTTAATAGTTTAATAAAAAGAAAAATCAAGGACATTGTATAAAAGTGGAAAAGATAACAAACCCAGCTCTGTGGTCAAAATGACGACATAAACGTGTGAGATGTGAGGGTTACACATGAAGTTTCCACAAAGAGAAGTCGGACTAAAGTTCAGTGCATCACTCACAAGGTGTTTCCATTCACTTACCCACTCAAATTCGACTTAAAACAGTCAGGTCCCCATACAGACACAGAAACAGGTATTTCTTGTTCTAATCATTATTCACCTTCCTGTCGGCCTTCAAGTCACAGGGAAAAGCATCAGCAGGTAATGTACATTCTGATTCTTATGGAGTTTTTTTCCTCTCTTAACTCACGAGTGCGGTCTTACAGTTTGAGAGCACTGATTTCACATTTAGCTTTTGTAATGCTTTCACTCTAAACCCTGCACTTGCACTCAAATATACCCTGTTTGTGCTTAGATTTCCTGCGCTCCAGCTTCAGCTCTTCTCACGCTCACCTTGCTTCTGTGTGCTCAAACTTCTCAGATTTCTCCTCTGCTCTGTGATTTTTCATGCATCGAAATTTCACAACCAATGGAATACTGGGTGTAGTGGAGATGAGTGAAATTGTCTCACCCTCATTATGGCAGTGTTAGCTTTACGTCATTGAGAGTCCTGTACAGGTAGTAACTTTAAGCAAGTTAATGCACTCACGCCTTCCAGAGCTTTATCACAATACTGGCTTCTCATCAGTGTGCTTGAAGAAAAATTACCAGTCCAGCATATCCGTGGTCAGCGAGGAGTTGCAAAATCAAGAAGCTTACGTTTGTATAATATGGGAAAACTGCTGCTGCCAACTACGAAATCAAAAGAGATGCTGCCCTGTTTCTATCCCTCTGTATTTCATGGGAACAGCACCAACGAACATCAATTGTCATAACTACACCTGGTCTTCTACTGGATGGGTATTTTGACAGGCAGGTTGGACAAAAAAAGGATAATCAATAATCAAAGCAGAAAAATTATCTGGGAGCAGACGCTCCATATGCTGCAGAAACATGAGCATGAGGAGAAGAGCTGAAGCCGGAGTGCATGAAGTCGAAACACAAGCAAGGTATATTTGAGTGCTACTGAGTGGTTTTGAGTGAGAGCAATACAAAATGTCATTGATAAGACCTGCTGTCAAAATGAAAGGGCCACGCTCTTTGATAAAAATAGGAAATATACCAATAGATTCTTAAAAATGATATTCCAAAGTCTATATGGATTCATCAAATCAAGTGGGTGCGCTATTTTTAGTGTAGAGCTCATGAAAACATGTTTTATAAAGATCTGTCCCCAAAACTCCACTGCACAGTTTCAAATGAAATCAAAATGTAAGATGACACAGATCAACAGAAAGTTTGTTATGAGTTCAGCAGAAGAGTCCAACATTCTGATCGGGTCTCTGTTCGGGTGGGAGTATGAAATGGGGAGGAACATCAGTAAAGTGGAAACACGGGAGTCTCAGTCTGTGGTGGTGCGGCGGTACCAGAAACGAGCCCTGAAGTCATCGCTGCAGGTCATGAAGCCGGGGTTGGTGGGCGAGTGGACGATACAGCGCACGATGTTGTTGTGTCCCAGAGCCAGCAGGTTTTTCCTCTCAGCCGTGCGTGAGTCCCAGCAGCACAGGCTGATGGTGCGCTCGTCAGGCAGCAACACGTAGTCCTCCGTGTGGTTGAACACGCCCTGCGTGCGATGCATCTGACGTCCGCTCAAACCTGCACCTGTAACAGCAGAAGGAAAGACAACACGTCACCTCACCACTACAAGGAGGGGTTTTCTTTTTAGTACAGCTGAATGATCATGATAGAGCTTCTCTAAAATAGCAGTGATGGTTTTCTGAGATGGTATCTGACAACACGGCCTCTGGTAAGAGGTGGTGGGGGTAAAAATCGATTCTGTTCAGTATCATGATATTTTGCACCCGCGATTATATCGATACTGTAGCACAAAGTATTTTTTTATTTTTAATACTTTATTTACAATTATATATGTAACAGCCCCTGGCTGGCAAAGCATGACGAGGAGAGTTTCAGAGTTTAAAAGATACCTAGTGTGTCTGAGGAAAGGATGTTCTCCACTGCAGGAGATATAGTAACGGCCCAGAGGAGCACTTTAACATCTGAGCATGTTGACCAACTCCTTTTTCTGAACAAAAATGCCAATATTCCCAAATGAATTTAACATTTTGGGTCATGACCTTGCAGCCAACTGGACTGGACTCTAGTAGTACACATTTGTTTATTTTTCTCAATTGATTGAAGCTCTAGGTTACTCTTATTTATATGATTATTCTGAGGTTTATGTTACTCTATTATGTCTGCTTGATGTTACTGTATTGTATTTAAATAATTGTAAGTTATGTGCTGGGAGCTCAGTGTTCATGTGAGAGGTCTCCTATTCAGAAAATAATGACAGAGGTCCTGTGTCCTGAATGTTCAAGGACAAAGTTTTTGCACTACCCTCTTAGTTTTTGCACTTCAGTTAATGTGTAGAAGACAACGTTGTTCACAGAATTAAATGTGACATTTGAAGTGAGTTGAGCAGTCTTATTTTCCTAATTTTTTGTAATACCTTTGAATAATATGGGGGACATGAATCGCAATATATCGCAGAATCGCAATACTTGCAGTATCGCAATATATCGCAGAATCGCAATACTATTGAATCGTCACATTTTTGCCAATTCCCACCCCTACAGGTAAGAGGTGAGAGCATTCATTCGTCAGTCTTCCACAACTCAGGTGCTGACTGCAGGTCCAGGAGGAAAACCTCCATCATCAAATCAGTAACTTCATCCATCATCTGTCACCTGACATTGATAGCATTAAGGGATTCCCTTAAGCCCTGCATAGTTCCATCTTAAATGGTTTTGAGTAAAACCGCAACTTTACTACCCTCCCTATTTCCCTTATACTTTCTATTTATGTTTTACATGATTAACTTTTGAGTGTCTCTATAGTTATAATTGAGTGGAACACCACACATTTTGAGTACAAGAGAGAAAAGTCGATTCATTACTACGCAATGACTGGATAACTGCTTCTCAGAGTTTAACAGTCTGTTATCTTTTGGTATATTACCAGTAGGCACAGGACAGCTGAGGTCAGGTACTTTAACCCAAACCCACAGCAACCAAATTAGCTGCGGCTTCTAGAGGAAACATGAGTATTTTGTTCCATTACTTAAATGCTGCTATGTCATACATCATGGCATCAATAGCATCTCAGTAAAAAGTTCCTACAGGAAATAACACATGCAGTGTAATAAAACCTGTGGTAACTCTAAAATGCACCACATCCGCACTGCTAGGTTCTCACAAAAACTGAAATACTGAAGCTAATAATAATAATTATTATTACTATTATTATTAATTACTTCTCCATATTAAGCTTTTCTGATCTGTTTGTTTGATTCTTCTACAGACTGATGTTTAAGAATATGTTATAAGTGGCAGGTGATGCTACTAAATAGAAACACTTCTTCACTAACTGGCTAGGGGGCACTGCTTTCTACCTTTGTCTACACAGGTTGATGAACATCCACAGCATCAACCCTGGATGTCAGTTTGGTGAGAACGGGTCAGTATAAAAGGAAACTGATAATAAAAATGGGGTTCGGCAAAGGTTTTGAGATCGAAAGGTCAGCTTATGAGTTGCATTATGTTGAACAATTCTTTACTAACATGTTATGAACAGGCTTATATATTTTGAGGTTTTCAGACACTGTTTTCTGTGCCACAGGTGGAATAGCTGAGCTCTGTGCTGCCAATACTACTGTCTGCAGACACGAGACACAGCAGATTCTGTTCCCTTTAAATGGTTTTTGACTTCAGTTGCATTTTTCAAAGTCTCCTCAATTGTTTTTATTGTCTCAACATTATACATTTACCATTTGTGTGTGTGTGTGTGTGTTTATTTATACACATTATCCATTTTTACAGTTACTCACAATGTTAGTTTTCAGATATAAGGGATCTCCACTATACATCTGTTTTTGTGGTTCTTTTAGTGCAATGATGATTTTCCTGCATGGGACTAATACTTTATTTTCATCATTTTGTTTTAAAACTACAAGATAGTGTTTTTCTTGTTAAAGGCAGGAGCAGTGAGCCCATGTATGGATAGCATTGGGAGCAGGGATAATATATTCGGACTTTTCCAAGCTACCTTTTTTAAATACCCTGTTGATTGGTATCATATCATAGCTCCTTTTCTATAATACAGTAACTGATCTATTTATAATTTGCATCTTCCAGTTGCTCTGTGAAAAAAAAGGATGATTCTTCATCCCATTTATCTGCCCAAAAAGTTACTCTGTCTGCCCATAAAAGTAATACTTTTGTTGTGACAGTTCAATTTTCTCTATATTCTGTATTCAGTTTTTGACTGAAAAGATTTGAAAATATTTGTCTAAATAATTTTCGCAAAATGAAGTAGCTTTAAATGAAAAAGTATTAAAGAAGTATTAAATTGAAGTTTAACTGAACATTAAACTGAGCCATACCGAATCATATCAAACCAGCCATGAATCACTCACTAATAAAAAAGGAACTGTTTACTTCATGAATCTTAACACATATTCATTGAATCATCGTGCACTAAATATACCTGTCTCCTTGCACTGTGTACCCTGTACAACACTTCACTCCATATACACTTACTTCACATCATATGTGATATGTGTTAATATAAACCATATTGATATTATATATCATTTTATACAATAATATTGTCTTTTGCACACTCTGTCTACATATTCGTACACTCATAGTATATTATATTACCTATTGTATAGTCAAATACTTATATTCATACCTCTACTATATATCATATATTATATCATACTCTCTGTATATTCTTTGTATATATAAGTCTATATACACATTTTTATACATGTGTACATGTTATAATTATAATAATTATTATTATTATATTACTATTATTATTATTATATATACTGTTGCTGACATTATTAGTATATACTGCTATTATATTGGTATAATTACTATCGTATATAAATATATATTATGTTATATTATATACTATATATACTGTTCTATTTTTATATACTGTCTAACAATAACATTACCATCATATCATCAGTACTATTACCATCATCTTGCCACTGCACCTTATCTACCTATTTATCTTGTGTTTCTGTTTTTTATTCTTTCTACCTCAATATTTTTTATTTTATTCTATTGTATTGTATTTTATTGTATTCAAATATACCGGCTGCTATGACAACTTAATTTCCCTTCGGGGATGAATAAAGTAATCCATCTATCTATCTATCTATCTATCTAGATGCCATCCATCACTCTGTCAAAAAAAGAGAGTGAGGGTTGAGACAGTAACATTGTTAAACTGAAGTCGTCTTTACCTGTGTACTTGACCAGCGTCCGGCCTGCAGAGATCTCCCACAGCTTCACCACGGAGTCTTTGCCACTGGACAGGATGTATTTGGAATTCTTGGAGAAGACGGCGGAGCAAACCTCCGCGCCATCGTGGGCCTTGTCGAAGGTGGTCACGCAGCGGTTGGAGACACCGTCCCAGAGCTTGATGCTGCCATCCTTGCTGCAGGAGACGTAGGTGTTGGCCGAGGGGTTGTAGCTGACACCGCTGATGGTGTCTGTGTGCTGGTCCAGCGGGTTACAGGACACAAAGCACTGGAAGGTGTTGACATCATAGAGGCGGAGGGTGGGGTGCTGCGTTCCCACCAGCAGGAAGTCACCCGATGGGTGGAAGGAGATTGAGCGCAACATTTCTGCTTCCTATAGCGAGACAGATTGGGGACAGGATTAGATTTGAACATGATTTAAGCTAAATAAATAGTTTTAGATTACCAGTTAAAACATTTAAATGTTCTCAAATTCAGCCCTGCAATGAAGCATCTTCATATCATTCTTATTAGAGCAGTTCTGACCTGTATATATTTAAACGCTCTTTTTGCTGAGGGCTTGGAGTAGTCAAACAGTTTGAGGGTGTAATCTCTTGAGCCGGAAGCCAGAATCTGTTCACTCGGATGGAAGGCGAGACAGGTGACTTCATCAACGTGGTCGTACAGTGTCCGAATCACGGGGTGATTCTCCATGTTTTGCTGAGCTGTCTCATTCATCATCACCTGACATAGAAAGAAACAAAGGGAATAGTGAGTTTGAGCTCAGGACACTGCACCCAGACACCCCCAGTACAACCCGCCTCACCTCAATGGGCATGGCACTCTTGGCCAGCATGCGCTCGGTATCCAGGATCTTGATGGAGGCGTCAGCAGAGCCTGTGGCAATCAGCTGGCCATCGCGGCTGTAGGTGGCGACCCGGCAGGGACCCTTATGAGATGTTACATAGCAGGTCTCATACTCTGATGCCTCTGGAGACATTGACTGCATGTCAGCATCGAATTCCATATCGATACCCACTCCAGGTGCCACCGTATCCGAGCGCCCGATGGCATACTGAACCGCACTGTCGTCATTCTCCATCCCTGAAAGAGTTTGCAACAGCACTTAGGGTAGGGGCGGGCAATATGGCCCAAAATGTATCAAGATAGCAATGATCAAATTACTCATAATTCATTATTAGGAATGGTGTGACCACAACGGACATTTAACAAGATGTGCATTCGAGTTCAGCGTCGGCGGCCTTACTCTACTGCTGCACTTAAAGTCATCTGCAGTGTTTCCCATTAATTACCTAGACTGTGCCAGTCCACTTCTCAGGCAAGTTATGTAATCTGTATGTGTCTGAACACATTGCAACACGATTACAGTGACTTCCATGCCAACACTTATGATAAATGTGAAGTTAGGGCAAGATTTGACATAGTTATAGAGAAACCCAGCAGTTCCCGCAAACACAAATCCCTTATTAAGAGGAAGAAACCTCTGGCAGAAGTGGTTGGGGGGAATGGAGCGAATGGGGAAGAGAGGAGAAGTGAGTGAAAAAAAGGGGAGAGATGAGGGAGGGAGACAGGAGAGGGAGAAAAGGGGCAGTTGTGTAACCATCATGATAAAGCTCTGTCAGACTGGTTGTTACAATGAAAATAGAAGTTTATACATGTAATGAATGATGCTATTAATGATAGACTGCTTTCCAGTAAAAGCCTATGATGTCTTGCTGTGAATGAACTTGCTATGGCAGTGTTTACTGTTGTTGTGTAGTCGCCCAGCCTTGATCCAAATATGAAATGATTTTTTCTTCCCATTTCAATTGTATTTGTTTAGTGTCAAATCACAACATGCAATATTTGATTGCACTTTACGTAGTTAGGTCAAGATTTGACATAATTATAGAAAAACCCAACAGATCCCACAACGAGCAAACACTTTGGCGACTGCGAGGAGAAAGAAGTCCCTTATTAAGAGGAAGAAACCTCTGGCAGAAGAGGTTAGGGGCAACAGAGTGAATGGGGAAGGGAGGAGAAGTGAGTGAAAAAAAAGGGGAGAGAAGAGGGAGAGAGACAGGAGAGGGAGACAAGGGGAAGTTGTGTAACCATCATGATAAAGCTCTGTCAGACTGGTTGTTACAATGAAAATAGAGGTTTATACATGTAATGAATGGTGCTATTAATGATACACTGCTTTCCAGTAAAAGCCTCTGGTGTCTTGCTGTGAATGAACTTGCTATGGCAGTGTTTACTGTTGTTGTGTAGTCGCCCAGCCCTAAGATTAAGATTAAGATACATTTATTTGTCCCAAACACATGCACACTCATGCAAGGAGGGAAATTTAACCTCTGCTTTTAACCCATCTGGTGCAGGACACACAGAGCAGTGGGCAGCCATGTACGGCGCCCGGGGAGCAGATGTTGGGGGAGTAAGGTGCCTTGCTCAGGGGCACTAGACAGGGTAGGGAGAATCCTCTTGGATTTTTGGACAGATCAATCCAGGTTCGTCTTTTGTTGTTTCTCCCTGGAGTTGAACCAGAGACGAACCAGAGACCTTTTCTGCCCATAGTCCAAGTTTCTAACACTAGTCCACCGCCTCTCCTTTTTTTGCACCGTTCCCAGCGGCACTGCAATGCTAGGTCGATGCGTGGAGAGAAGGGAGCAAGCTCCACATTTCTGCTCCTCTTGCCAAAAATCTGCTTAATATGTAGTCCTCATATAGAGGACATATCAGATATTAAACTGATAAGAACAGATACTACACAATGATCTTAGCCAAAAGGCAGAGAAGCGATGACAATAGATGTTTATACATCTAATGATGCTATTAATGATACACTGCTTTCCAGTAAAAGCCTCTGATGTATTGCTGTGAATGAACTTGCTATGGCAGTGTTTCCTGTTGTTGCCTAGTCGCCCAGCCTGGACCCTGTGGCCCCCAGCTGCCTCCGCCCCTGGAGAGCCCCCTCACCTGTCTTCGCCAGCTGCATCAGCTGCTCGGAGGGCGACACGATGGCCGGGGGCTTCACCTCGTTGATGAGACTGTTGGCGATGCTGGTGTAGCCATCGTAGAGGAGCTGGCTGATGATGAGCTTGTACAGGTGCTGCCGGTCCTTCAGAGTCGGCTTGGGTCGATACATGTTGGGTCACCGGGACCAGGACAACACAACTCAGCTGCTGCGAGAAGACACAAGACACAAATCAGCTTCTGCATGTGTTTCAGTGCTGATTCGCTATCAGCGTTAGCTACAGTTAGCTGCTACAATATCAAGCATAAGCTCCTAACACACCCCCGCTAGCTACTTAGCTCTGACTGTACATCGAATGAATGGAACTTTTACTTAGCAGCGATGCTAACAGCGCTAGCTCTGTTGCTACAGTTGAGACGGAGTTAACACAGCGTAAGTTAGACGCAGGTGGAACCCGGAAGTCACGCAGTGTGCTCACTCTGCACAAACAACACAATGAGCTTATTTCCCCGCAGAGGAGGAACGTTATTCTTATGTATTCACAATGAAAGCATGAAACATATCTACCTCTGTGCTAGGATTCAATGGCGCTCCTGGACTCAACCAAAACGTGCGTCCCGCTGTACGTAACGTGCGTCTGACGTCACCACGCTGTTAGCGGAAGCTCCCTCGTAGTGAACAGGGTAATTCGCTTTGATATTTCAACATATTTCCAGATTACTCTTGAATATCGTGAAAAATATCTAAAATAAGAAAGATATGTCTAAAATAATATAAAGGTGCTGGTGATCATGAGGTTAAACTTAAATAGGCCTTAATTGTTTGTGTGATATTGTATGATTATCATTTGTGACATATTCTGCATTACTTTGTCATCTTCCCTCTTCAGTTGTAGTCCAAGTTAATTGTTATTGATCACCGTTACTTTAACGTTCTCTCAACATATCAGCTACATGTCTGTACATTTAAGTCATGAACGTTATATATTGATGTACATTTGGTTCTGAGATGCAGTTCAATTATAAACTGCATTTTAATTTTTTTTGTCAATTCTTAAGCACTGAAAATCAACCGTTTTCGTAATTTTTTCACAGATTTTTCTAGATTTGTTTGAGGTTTTTAAATAAAACCAACATGGAAAACCAAATGTTAAAACTTCCTTAGGCACCTGGGCCGCGGATAACTTTCTAGTCAGAATGGTGGTCCCTGGGACAAAACCAGTTGAAAACCCATGTTCTAGGTGATAAACTAGATTCATATTTATTATTAAACGTTCTAGATGTTAATATAAGTGTGCAATGATAAAAAATAATATTATGTATATTTAATACTTTATAATGTTAAGCATATTTGAATATTTGCACTACTGCACAAATTGAACATTCATCTGTAAAGATATATATTTAGATGTATATATTTTATTTTCTATTTTAAATGTTTGATATTCTATTTCATTGTTATTCTATTTTATTCTTTTTTTTATTCTATTTTATACTATTTCTATTTTTATTTTATTTTTTGGGTTGAAATTACTGAGCATTGCTTAAAGAGAGTGTGTGACCCAAGCATTTCATTGACAGTGACTACTTCATGTTATCTCTGTGCATTTGACAATAAAAATCTTGAATCTTGAAGAAAATGGAAAACGTATCTGAGAGGAAAGAAATGGCAAAAAACACTGTCACATGAAACATTATCAGTTTTGTCGTCTTTGGGAGAAAATATGTTTTCTCTAGGATAGAGAAAGAAATGCCTGATGCTGCATGTTATAAATGCAGAACACAATTATCTTGGTTAACAAGATCTTTCAATTTGAGTTTGTAAAACTTGAATTTTTAATGAAACAAAGGAAAATATCTTCTTTCTTTCTTTCCTAGTGAATGCAAAACCTATTGCCTAAATAAAAGCCTATAATTAGTGCAAGTAAAAATCTGTAAGAAATATTCAATAGGTGATTCATGGTTAAATCAGGCTGATATTTTTCAAACAAAAAGCTAAATACGTTTTGTCTCTGGGTATTAAACTGAGAGGTTTGGCTGCTTCACAATGAATAAAAAAAGAGGGACATAACTGTGAGTGAGTCAGGTGTTGAATGATACATAATTTATGTTTATAAAATGAATGTGAGTAACGCTTATTCTACCCCTGTAATGGCGGCCAGTACTAATGACCCAGCAGAGGGTGCACATGTACAGCATCTCAAAGACATGAAGAGGAAAACACACTCAGCTTCTGCTCAGGTTTTAATCTCTGCTCTGTCAAAGTTATAGAACTCTCAGCTTGAAGTTGTCAACTGTAAAATACCCTTAACCAAGCGACACTCTAACATTAACAGATAAGAATGTTAAACGGGAAAAATAAATAATAATATTATTTATGGTTCTTTACGCTGATGGGTAAATGCACAGTGTTTGGCAGCAGGTAGCTGTGATGAGATTAGTATTGATGTTGAAGGCAAAAGTGGGGCAAGAAACCGCTGTTCTTTAACCATTTAAAAGGTAAAAGGGAACTTGTTAATGATTATAGGCCTCCAGTGATTCAACACCCACCCACACACTCAGTTGTCACTTCCTGAAATGTGGCCAAAAAGAGACGGAAATGAAGTGTTATATATTCAGATGGATAACGGTAGCTCAGCCTGCTTTGGAGATGAGCCTGCTCAAATAATACATATATCATTTTCCATCCAACATGCAAAAATACTCATCCAGACTCTAATAAAGTAAGCTGGGTATTTCCCTTGGGCTGTTTCAGTCCTGTGACATACGTTGAATTACTTGGTCCATCGCAGTGTGAAGAGGCATTGAACTTCATAGTCCTCAGAGAATGATGAAATAAGCATTTTACTTAGCATTGTATTAAGACATGTGACCACTGATCTCCAAATGTGTAGCGTGTCTGACGATCAATCAGCTGTACCCAAATGGATAAATATCCAAATAATGTTTTGTCATAACAACATTGCTGACTGTTTCAGTGAAGACATTTGTGCAAACTGGCATTAAATAGACACATACTTCAATTTGCAAATATTCAATCCGACTCTGCCTTAACAAATGTGAGTAAGCCTGAAACTGTGCGTCCCTTCTGCAGGAGTGCAGCTATGTAAAGACAGAAAACTTGTATGGTAGGAGGTGTCTCGTTACCATGTCAACACTAACCATGCTCTCAGCAGATCAGCCTGCAGTTGCCTTGGAGACCAGCAAGAGTCTGTTGCAGGGAAAAGATATAAAAACTATTTGTTGTCTTTCAGCAGATGTCATCTGAGAATTGAACAGCCGATCCCACACGATGACATATTGTTCAAAAATGACTGTAGAGCTATGAAACATCACTTACATCATGTGGTGTCGAGGGTAGGATTATGTTGCTTTATTCATTTGATTAGGAAAAACAAAACACAAATAAGAGTTAAAGCAGCTTTATTAACTATATATGTTATGATCCATTGCAACATTCAAATGTTTGCTTGAAGCAACAAAACCACTAAAATCATTAAAATCTGCAGTTTCATGTAACTCTGTGGAGCAGTTGAGGGACTTTACCTATTTGTCTTTTATAGGCTGAAAGCCATAGTCTCACCATACACTATAGAATTAAGAGAAAAGAAAAATATTATGTTAAAGACATTTATCTCAGGAGCAGATGGAGACTAAAAGAAAAGTGATTATTGGTCTGATATACAACTTCATATGAAAGCTTATTCCGTATCTGCTGGGAATCTAAAGTTGATAACGCAAGGTGTTAGCAAACAATTTCCATTTCATGAAATAAGGTTAAATCTGTATTGTGTGTGCATGATCAAGATATGTATCATATCAAATATGAAATATCTTATCAATATCAAAAGGTGTAACTACGCTCACAATGTGTATTATAGGAATCATCCTGTAACAGGCCTTTTGAGGCCCCATGCAATATGTGAGAAACCCCTGGACAACTGTCTCAGGTTTTTGTGATCTTATAATATACTGTCTAACAATAACATTACCATCATATCATCAGTACTATTAACATCATCTTGCCACTGCACTTTATCTGCCTATTTTATTTTATTTTATCTTGTGCTTCTGTTTTTTATTCTTTCTACCTCAATAATTTTTATTTTATTCTATTGTATTGTATTTTATTGTATTCAAATATACCGGCTGCTATGACAACTTAATTTCCCTTCGGGGATGAATAAAGTACTCTATCTATCTATCTATCTATCTATCTATCTATCTATCTATCTATCTATCTATCTATCTATCTATCTATCTAATATGCAGCTTTCCAGACACAGAATGATGCCCTAACTATGGTGGTGCTGTCATTACACAGGCTATTTGGACAAATGTGTGTGTAAAAAGAATGTGTATGTCTTGCCATAAATAATATAAATGATCTATACGAATAGAATCAGAATCAAACTATAAAGATGAAGGTTTTATCTTATGGTCAATAATACATCGCACTGTACTGTTCAAGAGAAACTGATCATATGTTTTGTTTATTGGCTGAATGTATACTGTGTACGAAATCAATAGTTTTTCTCATCAAATCCAGCAGCAGTAAATGCAGCCAAATTGTGAAAAGAAATGAGACATTATAATTTCAAAATTAGCTACTGTATGAGTGTAAGCATGTGCAGTGTGAACTGGTGTACACCTGCTGAATGCAATGGGGGCTGTGGTTGGAGCTTGGAAATTCATCCCAGCCACTCACAGTTCTCGATCTCTGCACGAGAGAGTGAGAGCTTTGCACATGCAGCCAAGCGGCCACATCAACATTGGCTTTGCTGCGCCCTTCTCTATGTGGGTGTATGAAATACAGTGTGTGGGAGGATGTAGGTGGATGGGGGAGCGAGTATTTAAGTGAGCCAGAAGACAGGTACTGGCTCAAACTGTTGATGGTAAAGTCAGTAATTCATCCAACGTGACTGTTGAAGGTAAGCCTGCCTCTGTCACTGCACTTCCTCAAACAAAAGCCACTTTAACTTCTGCACAGCACTGTGTGTGTGTGTGTGTGTGTGTGTGTGTGTGTGTGTGTGTGTGTGTGTGTGTGTGTGTGTGTGTCTTCAATCCTTTCATCTGTGCTCAGGGCCTCTGGTCTCTTCCACTCCTCCAGATCACTCTGTGTTTTCAACTTGTCCTCCGGAAGTCTTTGTCTCACAGCCACCACCCCCCCCTCAGCCACCCAGCCAGCCCTTCTCCTTCCCTCACTCTCCTCCTCTTTGCCTCAGCACTTTCATAGTGCATCTTTTCTCTCATTTGCATTTGTTCAGCTTCCTTGTGACAGTTCATGTCAAAAGAGCTGTGTGAGAATATCAGATGGGAGAGAGCCGCACGGCCTGGATGACGGAACAGATTAAACCCAGCAGGTACTCTGAAGATGGGGCTGCTCAGGTACAAGACTGGATAAGCTGGATTATTGTAACTGATTCAAGTCAAAAGCAAGACGGTAAGTGATTTTAATATCTATCTAAACATCTGCCCTTGACTTTCGTCCTAGTTACAGCATGTTCTGGTTTCTTGTAATGTTAATCATAACAACAATTTGTGATGGCAACAGATTGTTTCCTCTTTTCAAAGGCACCCTTTAAAAAGTCAGAGCAACTAGGGGAAATGAGTTGAATAGAGTAGATAAAATAAAACAAGACACAGATTTTAATTGGAGTTAGTGCTGCAAGAAATCGGAGAATCTTAAATGTCTTATTTTTTGTCAACATTTTGATGCTTGTCAATTTTCCATTGTACAAGAAGCAGATGTATTCCAGTGCAGTTTAAATTCTTTTTGAACCTATTTAATACAAGACTCACCGTTTTGAAGTGCTTGTAGGTGAAAAGGTCCCTGGCGTCCCAGCATGTAAACCAATATGACATATTTACATAGCTATAAGGAAGTGAAAGCACATTACAGAAAGAGGGCAGATCTGCAGAGTAAATAATGTTAAAAAAAAAAATTGAAACGATCTGACACAGTGCTTCTCGTTTTCATCGAGAACTGAACTTGAATAGGAGCAAACTTTCCTGGGTATAACAGCACCACAAACACTGTCTAACGTGGGCGTGCTCATGCTGTACAGCTCACAAAGACTATGCTCCGTGCCATCGTGACTTTGTGGGTGAATTATGCAAATTCATCATACATGTAGACGCAGCATCACAGCAAGAGAAAATGAAATTTGCTCACCCTGAGATAAGGTTGTTCATGTAGTTTGGCTTCACGCTTTGATTCTGCATAAATATGACGATCTGTCACAAGACAAAGCTGCTAAATGCTACGGTGAATCAAGGGTTGTGCCATGTAATTGCTGCAGACTGGTGACAGAGGCAGGAGCTAATGTCAGCAGACACGTTTCATTTGGAAAGATAAAGCCTCTGATATGAGTATCTGATCTCCCTCCCTCAGCCCTCTCCTGGTGTGAGTCACTCTCCTACATCACCCCCTGCTTCTCTCCTCACATTTCTCTCCATGTTTTTGTCTCATCTATCTCCACTGCCTGCGTACAAAACCTATCCTCAGAGTTGTGTCTCTACACCACCTGCTCTTCAAATGAAACAGCAGAGATTCAATTGATTCTACTTGTCTCTTTGCTTGGTAGCCCTGGGTATTGTTACTCATCGCACCATTATGACTCAGATCTAGATGTGTTTTTGTTTACGTGCTGTTATGGAAAAATTCATCTCCCTGGATTTTATCAGCATGCAAAAACCAGACTGGATTAATTCCTTAATTGGCCATCTGTCCTAAACGTACATATCAATAATCATGAATTGCTTTGGCACATTCATTATCTGTTTCAATGGTACAATAAGAAAATATTCTTCAGGAAATACGTCTAATTTCTCCTTATAAAATTAAAGCCAAACATCCTTGCTCAGATACACAGATCTACCAGTTGTAAGCAAAGCTGAGGTCTAATGAAAACTCTTATCTTACAGGTAATTAGAGACCTGGCACTGGTACATCACGACAGCAGCAGTGTTACCATGGAGACTGGCAAGCCAGTATGTGCTCCAGTGCACATCAGCTCAGCTGCAGCGCAGACAGAGAAAAGGATGGATGTCCAGGCCCCGCTGACGGCTGTTTACATCCACACAGTGCCTGCTCTACCAGCGCAGCCTTTACGGGAACCGGCCACGCTCCATCTGGCCATGCCGCCGCTCTACTCCAAGGAGAACCTTCGCTTTCTGACACTCCACATTGCCGGTGGGCTGCATTCTTCGCCAGGGCTGAGTCCGGCAGCTGCTGCTCCTACAGCCAGACCCAAATCAGCAGGGAAGCATGTGTGTCCTCACTGCGGACGGGACTGTATGAAGCCCAGTGTGCTGGAGAAACATCTCCGCTGCCACACAGGGGAGCGGCCCTACCCCTGCACCACCTGCGGAGTTTCTTTTAAGACTCAGAGCAACCTCTACAAGCATAAGCGTACTCAGGCACATGCCCGCCTCTCATCCGAGTCAGAGCAGAGCAGCCTGGGCAGCCTAGACAGCATGTCCAGCTCAAGAGAGACTCATTCCTCCAGTGTTTCTCTGGATGAGCACAGTGAGGAGACGGGCAGCATGGAGAAGGATGCCACACTACCTGCTGCTGAGATTACCTGTCCAGCCAATACTACAGAGGTCTTCTCTGTAACGACACTGGGCTCCGTCTGTGAGCAGAGAGCCTTGGCCCCTGCAAGTCATAAAACAGATTCAAATGAAAGTGCAAAGGTAAGAAAAGTAGAGGAGAACCTGAGAGTGGAAAAAGAACAATCTCCTTCGACTGTTGGTCGACATCTTCCGCTTCAGAGACAAAAGGCCACTGTGTTCTCCAAGCAGTGGGAGAGGTCAGTATCCAGAGGGAAATCACAGAACCACGAGAGCACAGACTCAGGTTTCAGCGAGAGCAGTGACCACTACCCGAGCCCTGGGAGTGTTTTACACGGCCACAGTCTGGATTCTCTTACTGAATCTAATAAAGAGCATCTTGAGGAAACAAAAAACACACACACGTCTTCAGAACCAGACCGAGGTGCAAGGGAGCAGGAGCAGAAGACACTGGAGGAGCGCATATCTAAGCTGATATCGGAGAATACAGCTGTTGTGGAGGACAAACAGCTGGAGAATGTAAGGCCTCGGAAGACTGGTCTTTCAAAGCAGGGTAGCATCGACCTTCCTTTGCCATACACGTACAAGGACTCCTTTCACTTTGACATGAAGATCAGTAGGACTCCCAATGTTGGGTTGCAAAGAAACAGGAAGCCTGGACTGTACTGCTCTGTGCCCACTCAGCAGTCAACCACCGTGGAGCACGGCCCCTTGACCCGGAGCAACTCCCTCCCCTTCAGCGTCACGCTCCTGCAGCCTGAGGGGAGCAGCTCAGCCTCTTCCGATCAGAGCAATTATGAATCACTGGTTTGCAGGGGAAGCTCAGGCCAGATCAACCCAGCAGGTTTTGCCATAAAGCCTGTGAACCAACAGTCATCCACCCACCGGCCACTGGTCAGACAGACAGCCGTAGACTGCAACCACGCAACAGACGGTCTCTTTATGAATTCATCTGTGGAGGAGGCGAGCATGGGCAGTCTCAGCTGCGATGGGGACATTTGTGGAGAGCCAAGCAACAGAAAGTTCCGGAGGAAGAAAGCTCAGAAGTTTGCCTACGACAAGTGGTACATGTACGGGGGCGGGACATTTACGAAGCTCTACAACACAGAGAAAGATGGTGATAAGAGTGTTGTCAAAGGCAGGAAATGTGTCAACGCAGAGCACGAGGCACCACAAAAAAAGCTTTCATCAGCTCATAAGGAGACAGTCACAACAGGCTCAGCCATAAACATCCCAAGCAGTAGGGCAACAGTGTGCCATCCAGGCTTCCCTCCTGCCAAGACGTCCCTCAGCTCTACTGTGGATGTCAATGTAAGAACGACCCAGCTTTATTCACCGTGCAGCTCTGTCAAGACTCCAATCCGGAGAAACCTGTCTTTGTCAATACTGCCTTTACCCTCAGTTGGACCATTGGTTAGCCACCAAGCAGACAGCATGAGCAGCTCAGGGGCCGGGCCTCAAGAAAAACACACTGATTCCACCTCGGAGCTCTGTAGAGCCCATGTTCCCTCTGACAGGAAAAAGCAGAGAACGGACGATGAATCAATTTGCCAACTTGCGATGGAGACCGCCCAAAACACGCTGAGTTACCCCCCTCCCTCTGTGACCGGCAGTGCACTTCGGCAGGATGCACCCTTCAGTTATGTCAACCTCCAAAAAAAACAAAAACACACTCAACTCAAAGGAGCTCTCTTCACACCATGCATGATCAATGCAAATGCACAATCGGTTAGCACCCTGCCTCCCACTTCCCCCCCCTCAGCTGTCAAGACCAGCTTCCTGCCCATGTACCAGCTCAAGTTGCCTAACGCTGGGGAACATGATTCAAATACTTCACTGCATGTTGTGGATAAACCGACAGTAACCGGTGGCGGCACCTTCACCTCTCCTACACCCTCTTCTAAAACTGAGCAAACCTCACCTTCAGTCACAGCTCCTGAAATCAAATTAAGTGATCCTGTCACGTCAGTATTGATGCAAACTGGTGATTCCAAAAAGACGAATGCTCTTAATTCCACACAAGCCCAGCTTTTCTTGCCTTGCACAGCTGCAACATTTTGTCAAGCTGAAACATCAAGATTCAATGAGAATATGAGATCTAGTCTCCCTGTGGTGCACAGGCAATTTGCAGCAACCACAATAACCACAGCCTGCCTTCATGATTACCAGGAAGGATTATGCAGCACATTAATACAGCCATCGAAATCTGCACCTGTGCAGTTACCCTCACCTGTTGCACCTGTGGTTGCAAACTTCCCTGCTAAACCCTCCATAAGCACAGAAAACAATCAGGCATCTGCTACTTCCAGTACAACTATCTCACAGTGTCAGCTTAACTCTAACCTTCCTCTGTCACACTTACAGTTCTTGCCTGAATCAGACCAGTCGAACTTTGTAAATAGAGCATTTACTGACCCAAACACCCCAAAAGTACCATGTCACATTGTACCGTTTGACCAGGTACAACCAGCAGGTCAGAATGTGTTTCATGTTCACACAGCAGATCTCCAGATCTGCCTCCAGATCATATCCGACGAGCAGCTGGCTCTCATTGAACCGCAGATTGAGCGTGATGAGGATAGCAGCCTCTCACAGGGACGTGACATGGAAGCACAGGCCGCAGAAGTGATCCAGAATAAAGCTCAAAGCTCTGCAGCCACGGAAAGAAGCAATGAGGGAACGGACCATCGACTGCAGGGACATCAAAAGGAGTTGGACCAAAATGAATCTTTATCCACACTTAATGTGGAGAGAATAAAACCTCCACTGACTGCCCACATGACTGAACACAGAAATTCCAGACAGGTTACACTATCAGCTGAACCTAAGCCCCCTGAAGCTCCAGGCTTGACATTACACCCACACAAATGCAGTCATGTAAACACGGCCACGGAGACTCTGAGCTTTGCGAGTGATGTTATGTCAACTGCTGCTGTACGGTCAGGAAGAAACCAAACTTCAGAGGAGGAACGTGCCCTTTCTCTGAACTCCTTTCCTGAAGAGCAACCTTTCCTGGGCAGCAGGGTCAGTCAAGGTGGACTGGTCGTGCAAACACTCTCTGGTCTTTCTCCCAATTCAGTAAATCAGAATAGGAAAAGTGAACTACTGGTCAAACCTAAAAACCAAGGACCCTCATGTGAAGCAAGCAAAACCAAGTGTGAAGCCTCTGCACACAGAAGCAGCAGGTTAGAAAGTGGAGAAACACCCTGCTCTATGCATGTTGGGTTTGATAAGGCCAGTGCTGATGAACTCTCTGGGTCATTGTCTCCATCGTCTATCAATGATTTCAAAGCTCCAAGAAAGTTGAACCCACATGCATCCATCTGCTGCAGCAAACCTTCAGATCCTACAATATCAGAGACTGTGGGTCCATCTAAACATGAAAACACAGGCTGTGACGGGGTGGGACCTTCAGACAATTCTGTCACTTTACCGGAAAAGACTCTCTGTGATTCACAGGATGTAATCAGCTTAGCCCACTCACAAAAACTGTTTACTTCAGAGTCCTCTAACATTCACGTGGAAAGAACCAAAGACATCCCAGCTGTGCTCACAAGTATTCAGAGCCCTACTGCAGGTATATGTTACTATTTTAATCATTTAAATCATGTATATTGTTTAGGATCTGAAGGATACAAATGTAATTGTGTAATTGATTTGACACTGTATTAACACATTTTAGATTTAAATCTAAATAACACCAATGAGGGCGAAGGGGTTTAGCGTTAGGGAAGGCGATCCCACCTTAGATTAGATTCAACTTTATTGTCATTGCAAATAGTACAAGTACAACAAAATGCAGTTTTACATCTAAACAAAAAGTACAAAAAGAAGATTAAGGTGCTGATGAGGCAATATTAGCAGGTGAATTTTTGTCTATACATGTGTGTGTGTGTGTGTAGGTTGAGGAAAATTTTGGTTTCAGTGGGAATTGAATCCAGGTGGATTATTATATATAGTTCCACATAGTCCCTTAATTTTAAGAGAAGGCAGCTTATTTGTACACTTAAATGCAGTGTTGCTCTCACGGACAACTTTCCATCAGAGCAAGATTTCAAGACAGTAACCCAATTCCACCACAAGATGGTGGTAAATGATAACTGGTTTGTAAAGTGAAGCCCTCATCTTAACCTCCGAGTATCAAAGAATCACAGTCTAGGGTGTTTGTCAAAGAACTTAAATACTCAGGGTTAAAACATAGACAAAATATTTAAAAGGCATTTTACTTCAAACCTCACTTTGATGAAATAAAATAAGAAGTTTCAAAATCCCCCGTGGATTTTCCTCATTCTGATAACATGCAAGCTGCCTCCCAAGCCTTCACAGAGAAAGGTCCTAAAGCATTTGAAATTGTCATTTGATCCCCATCAGGGCACAAAACAGGAGTTCACTGAGCTGAGGATTACTGACAACAACAGAGATAAAAAGGTCATGTTGGGTAGCACAGGAAAAAAAGACTGCCACTTAAAGACATCCATCTTCTGCCTCCTGGCTAAACTGAAACAACAACCTAAGGCGCTGGCATGAGAGAGGGAGAATGTGTGTGGCCATATGTGGCCAAAATCCTTTCTAAATATTGTCAGAGATAACAGATCTCAATGTGTCTGTCCACTTAATTCAACCAACAACCGGGTATGAACAGTTTGTAGTTGTCCTTTAAAGAGTTATCACTCACACTGGAGATCAGACACACTCACCGTTAAGTAACATTTCCTGAATTATCGGATCAGCAGATTATCATTAGTTCTGCCAGATTAGTCTAAGTTTTGCTACTCGACCATGACAGCATTGTTGAAGTCACTTTTAGAAAAACCTTTAGAGAAAGTCCACTCTCCCCTGCTTTAGTTTTCAGGCAAATAAAAACTGACGTATAAGATGGTGGACTCACCATCCCAAAGATAACGACTGCTTTTTATTTGTTTTGAATCCCCTAGTGATTCTGGAGGGAGACAGCCTGGTGGGATGTGAAGTCCAGAAGGAGCCACAGAAATGGGGACATGGAGGTATACCTGGACAGTCAGACTGCACAGACTGGAGGCCAAAACTGAGCCAAGAGGCCAGAGAGACAACCTACCAAGGAATAGATGGGCAGAGTGATGGAGGAGTGATGAGGGAGGATAAGAACGGAATAACCAAAGCAGACATGGTCCCTGGACAGTTGACCAACACAGAGTCAAACTGCAGATACACAGCTTTACCAGACATGACAGAGTTAGAGGTGAGATTGAACTTTTTCATTGGTTGCATGTTTATTCGACATATCTGTTTATCTGGCTTTTTCAGTGTTAAAGTGTAACTGCACTTAAATTCTGTTGACTGCCTCTCTTCAAGCATATTAGGGAAATTAAGAGGAAGGTAGCAGTGCGTGCAAGAATGTGTGGCTATGTAAGCTGTGTCTTAATTCTGCATTTGAAGACCGATTGCGTCACAGCAGCCCGACTAGACTGTCCCATTTGGAAGGCTTCTTGAAATGCGGCCATCAAATGGTTCCCGGCCCAATTCTATCCCAAGATTCATTGCACTCCAGTAACAAACTTTTTTAAAGAGCTATTGGCTCTGACAAACAATGAGATGTCCACTGCTTCAGTATCACACTACAACTCAACAGAATAGATAACATTAAAACTCTCTCGCTGTGTCAAACTTCAGCTTGAGCTTGTGACGGCGATCCCAGAAAGCTGCAGTTGACCAGACTGTCTCATTTCGTTTCAGCCTTTGCAGTCTATGAAGACCATCTTCTTCGTGGGCCAGGTAGACAGTGTCCTCTGAAGGATGCAGTCCCTGAATTGAGACACAGTGGGCTGACTGACCACGGTCCGGTAATATGGACAGTCAGGACAGTCAAGTCCTATGAGAGAGTCGCTGTGTGAATACCTGGGTTGAGCTGAGCTAGTGGCTCTGCAAAGAGAGGCCTTCTGCTGTTTTGTTGTGTGTAAGATAGTGTTATAGCCCACTAATGCTCCTCATCATCTCTAAAAAAGACCAATAACCTCTGAATATAGTAATATAGAACAGTAATCTGTGGCCCCATGCCCTTAATGCCACTGCAGATATATATATATATATATACACAGTATTTAAATGACACAAGCTCTGTCAGTGGCACTAAATGGTATAAACTTCCTGTGTGCTATGGTCATTGTTTCAGTATTACAGCCTGCTGCTCGTTCAAACTTAATGAGTAATTGCTTGCCCATGTCAAAATTATACAATAATTCATCACAATGGATATAATAAATATGTAATTTATTTCCCTGTACAGGATCATGTCAGTCTGATAATAATTGTCTTTTTTTCCCTCAAAAACATTTGAATACATTTTCAGTCAACAGCATTGAAAAGAGTTTAACTGAAAGTTTTATTCCAGTTTTATTTTTTGATTCATAGCCTCTTTAAATGTTCTGTTTTTCTGGTTGGAAACATTGTTGGCAGAACTGCAGTGAAACCAGGCCAGAACCTACAGAAAGAAGAGAAAAAAGCATATGGTCAGATCTTGCGAGAGTGTGTTACCCAGACAGAAACACTTCTCAAACTGCCTGTGAAATGATAAATCAGTGTCAGAATGTTAAGCAGATTTTTGGCTTGTGAGAAATGGATTTAGTATTTACTATGCACATGTTGACGGGTGAATGACTCTGGACCTGCGGTGTGTCAGTGGTGAGACTTCTCTTTTCTGAGCTGTCTCTGTTAAAAACATTGCAACACATATCTGAATTCAACACTGTTTGCCCAGTACGTCTGTAAGTCAATCAATATGTTATTGTAAATGCAGATGCTTTGAGTCATAGGCAAGTGTCATGGGTTAAAGCCCTAGTGGTTCTGTCTCACAGCACCTGTCAGTGGGCTAATGGTAAGCTGTCATGACAAAAAGAAAGTCAGTCTGTTGGTAAGAGCTCCAGGAGGCCTACTCCTTCCTCCCTGAGGTAACTGAGACAAAACGCAGTGTTTACAGCGTCCATGGGGTTCAAAGGTTTCATTCAAGGACTGAAATAATTGTCCCCATGCAGATGAAAACAACTACAGCGCATGCAATCAGCATTCATGTACGTGTTGCACTCAAGGGTCCTGGGTAAAGGGGCTTGAAAATCTGACAGACAAACTGATGCTTTATCCATTGAATTCACAGCAGATTACACACTGTAAATCATAATGCTGGTCCCTGGAGATATGGATTTTTAAATATAGTCAGAGTGTAGAAACTTTAACACTGTTCTACTAATGAATACTTGTAGACTTGGAAATCCTCAATCCCCTCTTATCTGTCCTCATGAAAAAACAATTATTGCAATTATCATGACTTTTCAGAGGACTAGACTAACCACTGAGCCTTGGGATGTTACATCACTTTCGATAGTTTCAGAAAAACTTCACCTCATGTGACCTGTGATTAAGGAAATATTTTATACCGTAAAACATTGTACCATCATGGAGTTTTATAAGCATATACGCGTGCCTCCCTCCACATAGAGACACATGCTTTTTTTTCCATCCAAGAATAACCATTATTACAGCTTCCTTATTGACAAACGCTTTCCTCCTATCCTGGTCTGAAACGGCAATCTTCCAATTCAGAAAAAGTTTAAGCAATAATTCAAAATTCATTTACCTTTTTCTTTCAGTTACCTTTCATATAATATGAATATATATATATATACAGATAAAGTTTCAAATATCTCTTGTCTCATATATCTCTTATCTATATTATCTAAATGTTTGAAGTGTTAGTTGTTTCCTTAATAGCCATTTCCATTTTTTTCCCTTTCAGACTTCCTCTCTTAGCTGAAGTGATCTAGACACTAAGATCTGCAATCCTTTTCTTGTCATGTCTCAGAAATGAAATTCGTGTTTTGACAACCTGTCAATCATTTTGTGGATTCTGGACCATATCTACATCGATATTGACATGTTTGCTTTATCTACCACACTATAGGTCTTAGCTCAATCTTTGTGTTTCTATATGAGTTCCTCAATCACAACATAATTTTCTTGGCTTCCCCACAAGGGGTTATGATCTCTAAAATGACTCACCCAGTAAATCAATTGTCAAACTAAGTTTACACATATAATTGAAATTGAGGACACTTATTTTGCCCTGGGGAATCCAATTTCCAACTATTAAAGAGATGGCATAATGACACGACTGTGCCAATGGAGGGGTGGGGGAAGTGATTGAATCCACAAAACAGTTTTGAAGTTCCAGGTGTAAATGGCGTTGCAGTCAAATCTAACACAATTGCTTGTTGATTGCTTCCTCAAAAGTAAAAGTATTGGCTTTGGCTGCAACACTGTTTACCCCTGAAACTCCAAAAGTGTTGATTAGATAATGAGTGAATTTTCCTTTTTGAGTGGACTATCCCTTCAAGCATTCAAGACACAGTAGCACAGCTGCCACCTGCCAACCAGGTCTACCTCCGCACAGACATTAATATCCTGGTATGTCAAAATCAAAGCCTGGTTAAACCTGACAACTAATTTCCTAAATTCTTGTCCACTGGCAATAAGACTCCTTGCATTCCAATGAAGGATGCAATCATCATAATCATCAAAGAATTCACCCTGACTCGTATCCCAACTCCCCTCTCAATGGGGCTTGTCTTTGTTTGACTTGTTCTCATACATTCATGCAGTGACTAAGGGGCATAGTTCTTTAAATGGCAAGAACCTGACTGCTGCTTCAGACACAAATATCGGACTTTGATTTGTTTTATTTCCCTAGTACATGCAATACACCAACTAGAAAAGAAAAAAAGGTTTCCTTGTTGATTACTACTATTTTTTGATTAGCGTCAGCAGATGGAGGCTACTAAGACACCTAGGATCCAGTCATTAGGCATCCTTTCAAAATCAAAGGAGTTACTGGACCCCCTCACCTGTTTGGTGGAGTTCTGCATAGGAGGTGTATTGCTGTCTCTGGCCTCCTTCTTCTTTTGCCTGACAAACTCACAAACCCGTATGATATCCTCCACCTTTACAATGTTTTAGAGTTAACAATTCACAGAAGAAGCATGAAAGTAAGATTAATTTGCCGTGGGAAGGGTCCCATGGTTGATAGTCTTGCATGCGCTTTGCACAGTATCCCCTGCCAGACATATATAGCCACACGTCCATTACTTTTGCACTTAAAACAACAGAGTGGTGATCTTTGAATACCCTTGCTGACAGTACATTTCCATCAATAGTATACAAAACCAGGAAATATCAATGTAAATAATAAACTGCAGAATCGTGCTTCATGGTTTAGCACCACAGGGTTTCACAATGCACACAGTTAATAACTTCAAGATTTATATCAAAATACTAAAAAGCCCCTGTAGACAAATCGACAATATTATAAGATCCCCAGTAAAATGGATTTTTTTAAATATATTGATTGTTTGATTGAAACTTTCCACAAATCATTATCACACTAACATATTGATTTGAAGATCATGTTGGAGCAGATTTCAGAGAAAATTGTATGAAATTTACCAAGAAAAACCATTGCAAGATTTGTTTTGTTTTGTTGTGAAACACGCAGCATCTTTAATACATGATCCCTACGATGAGTCAGACCACACAAGAAATTATATTTCATTAGCCAGATGTAAAATAAAAAAAGGGTTTTCCCCAGAAAAGTGAGACTGCTGGACAAATCATCCCTTCAGACACTAAGTCATTCAACTAAAGCTTTTAGCAGATATAATTTAGTGTAATAATTTATAGGTTAGTTGCAATATGTTAAAGTTAAAAGTTGAAGGAAGGGAAACTTAAAAGTAGATTACGGGATATAGGTTACTCTCCAAGAAGGGCAGGAGCCCCCTCAAACAGATGTTGCAAGAAAACAAGGATTAACAGTTTTGTTTATGTTGGTGAAAAAGAACAGATATAAGCAGCAATGTCTTTGAGCAACATGTTATTTATTTAATGTATGAAAATATATCAAATTTAAAAAACATGTGTCTGAGTGGAAAGGTTTCCTCCCTTGGAAACCACTTAGGGACAGACTTCATACATCTGTGATAGCCGCACCGTCTCGTGTAAGATGGAGGTTGTTTCCAATCCACCAGCTTATCAGAATGTAACAAATATCATAACTGCCTTGTGCAAGGAAGAATGTTGCTTGCTTTTGGCAGATTTGTTTGGAAAAGTGGTGGGATTGAACTCAGAACCTTAAGACCCTGATATTGAACCTCTTCCAAGAGAAAATTGCTATTTTCTTGAGGGGAAATTTGACCCAACAATAATTGTAAGGCTTTTGGCCCAATATTTTTTTTTCAATATTCTGTGGTGAGAGTGGAGTATAAATATGTATTGCTAGCGGACTAACTGTAAAAATCTTTAGGGTGAAGAAAAGGGAAGGCAACAAATGAGTCACCCTGCCCTGTTAACTGTAATAATGGCAGTGAATTAGGCTTAGAAGTATAAATTGTGAGAGAGAAAGGGCTTGTAGCTATACATCTTTACATATAACCAACACTTGTTAAGTCAATACCACGACATTGTGAGCAGTTTTTTTCTGAAAAAAAATCAGAGCTCCACACTGTAGGTGTCGACATGAAACACTGACAAAGCCTCTCAGCGGCTGTAGAAACAGTCATCCAGGTTTAAATAGCCTCAAACTTTAGCATTTATTACAACACTGATGAGAGGCTACGGAGTTCAATCCTTCTGCTTCCATTGTGAAATTATGGTTTGGAAGTCACGGTGCTGATACTGATAAAGTAAAGGCACAACATTCATTTTGTGGCTGTTATGCCTTAAATTGAGCTTAATTATAGAATATCATTTTATTGTGTAGACTGCCTAACAGACCTCTGAAATAGCAGACATGCATTGTATGAAAAAATACCAGCAGCTCAGTAAATCAGTCAAAAGTATATATATATATATATATATATATATATGAAAAAGAGAGATTTTATAGTATTTTATATATATAAAATCTTCACTGCAGATAAACCAGTTAGGATGAACACAAAGATTTCAAACTTCACTGTGCATCATAGAATGTTTATAAAAATCTCTGCACACAACTTCCAGCACACAAACAATAAAAAGTGAGAGTATTATAGTACAACTTTGAGGAGACCTCACTAAAGACAATAAACCATTCTGAACAGGCCAAGAAAACAGGCAGGTTTAGAAGGGGCACTGGACTAAAATATACAAATTCAAGTGTAATTGCCCAATAACTAAAGCATTAAGCTGTTTCAGCACGACTAGTTGAGCAAGTGAAAATATTACCATAAATTACAATGAATATTCCCATAAGATAAGGTTGTAGAGGCTTTAAACCTGTATATTTAAAGGAGCTGCGTTAAACAAACATATCATCTTACATGTGGACTGCTGCGCACACTCACACAATTATGAGGATTTATTAGCTTTTTGCTCATGTTTAAAACATCAGCAAGACCAGGACTACAGGCAGCTGACAGTACAGTATATGACAAAGAGGAAGGATTGCATTCACATGATTTCAAAGTTGAGAGGACTGTATTATAGTGATGTGTGATGGTAATATTCCTTCTTATATTCTTCTTTTATTAACAGGGACAAGACACAGAGGTCAAGGTGGATTCCTTTAAAAACTCTTGGCTATCTGAGGAGCATCTTCAGCATCTTTCCCAGACGCACTCAGGAATGTCTGAGTATCCTCTACAGAGGCCTCAGCAAGCTCTGAGCACGTCAAATAACCTTAATTTACCAGCCAGCGGCAGTGAGACTAGCCTTCTCAATTCTCCACAGCCCCCACTGGAAATGAACAACTTGAATTTCTCACAACAACACTGGGAAAGCAGCGTCGCCCGTATCAAACAAACACAGACCTTATGCGAGTCCAATTCAAGTAAACCGATCAAAACACAGGCCCAATTCAAAGAGACGCAAAATGCTTTTTCACAAGTCCCTCAGCAAACAACATTTTCACACCAGGAAAAGGAGACCCTATCTGTTCAGCAAGGAAACACTGCAGGTAACAACAGCACAGCAGTAAGCCATTCTACTAAGGTAACATTAGGAAGTAACAAAACCTCAGGTCTCTTGGCAGACATCAAAACCTCATGCGCCACACACCACTGCCAAGTCTCCCATTCCCTGCAAGTCAGTCAAGCTTCAGATGGATGGACGGGAAACACTCAAACGTCAAACACCAATATGCTGGATTACAATGCTGAGGCCCGATTAAAGCCTTTTACATACCAAGAGCCTGAGCTGGACACCGAGGATCAAGCACCACATGAGTACATAACACACAGCAGTAACTCTGAGAGAACTGACACGACCAACAAATACCAGTCTTTCTTCTTGGCTGCTCAGCTTCAAGGGTACCAGCCAGCCGAGAGTCTGACTGCTGGAGTGAAGCCTGTGCAGAGCTGCCAGGACTCTTCAGAAGACACCAGCAGTAGTGATGATGAAGGGAAGCTTATCATTGAGCTGTGAACATACACTGATGTCGTTTGAATTTTTATTTGCTGTTGATTTATATGTTTCACAAGAAAATCTGCTGTGGATGCAGAGATATCAATGGTTAGGTTACAGGGATAGTTCACTGAAAAATGAAAATTCACTCATTATCTACTCACCACTATTCTGATGGAGGGATGGGTGAAGTGTTTGAGTCCATAAAACACTTTTGGAGTATTAAGATACATTTATTTGTCCCAAACACATGCACAGACATGCACAAGCACACTCATGCAAGGAGGGAAATTTAACTTCTGCTTCTAACCCATCTGGTGCAGGACACACAGAGCAGTGGGCAGCCATGTACGGCGCCCGGGGAGCAGATGTTGGGGGAGTAAGGTGCCTTGCTCAGGGGAACTAGACAGGGTAGGGAGAATCCTCTTGGATTTTTGGACAGATCAATACAGGTTCGTCTTTTTGTTGTTTCTCCCTGGAACCAGAGACGAACCAGTGACCTTTTCTGCCCATAATCCAAGTCTCTGCCACTAGTCCACCGCCTCTCTGGGTATCAGGGGTAAACAGTGTTGCAGCCAAATCCAATACAATTGAAGTAAATGGGACCACTTCTTCAGACGTGATAAAACAAAAAACGACCACATAACAAGTCCTGCATACTGTTCTCGTGCTGACATCCAAGTGTCTGTAAGTCCCTACATTTAAATTAGACTTGAAACGGCTACATTAACATCTTGTTTTTAGCCTAAATGTGTGTAAATGACCTCATTTTGAGCCAAATTTGAATGCAGGGGTTTGTGGACACTTAGATGACACCACAGGAGTAGTATGGAGGAATAATGTTTTTTTCTGTCCTGTTTTTCTGTTTTACATTTAAAGAAGTAGTCCCATTTACTCCAACTGTATCAGATTCAGCTGCAATGCTGTTCACCCCTGAGAAGAAATATTTTTCCATTACAAACAGAGCATTTAAAGGTCACTGGGTTACTCTGCTGTGTTCATGTCATATTCTACTGAGAGTAGTTAAAGCTGGCCAAGAAGGAAAAACTGCTCACGTTAGGCTCCTAGTTGAAATTTCTAGTGTCGTGAATGTCCCTCACAACACAACAGCTCCTACAAGACAAAAGCAACCACAGACGTTAGTGAACAAGTCACAAAACCGCTGCATCATTTCTGAGAGAAACCAAATTTAAGTCAGAATGACTTTCAAAAACCAACCGACAACAAGTAACCAGGCTCGATAGGAAGTATGACACTTCTGAAAATACATTAGAAATATATAAATGATATGTTGTTCTAGCATGTTATCTTAATAGCCCAGCAAGATGACAACTCTTTGTTTGTAGTGGCCCAGGACACACATGCGCTCACACAAACAAAATGATGTGTCCCAAACCTCCTCCCTGAGGGATCAGATCTGATGCATTTGGGTGCGTTCACGCCTGTACTTAGCGCTGAACACTTGTGATCGGATCACTCAAGATAGCTTTTTCTTTCTGTGTGCCAGCTCCATCCTGTTTTACATCTGGTCTTTGTTGCTTGGCCTCAAAAGTGTTGACACAAAACCTGCAGCTCCTTCGGCTATTTCTACAAACTGCGTGACTTCCGTTCGCCTCACGCATGCTTCCACACATTTGTCATTCGCTGTGTCTGCCTTCCCACAGACACACTCTCTCTCAGTAATTACAGCCTGTAACACTACCCATCCTTCCCTGACAACACCTGTGTGTGTGATTTATGGTCACGTGCAGCCAGATACCCATTAGGGTGATCTCTGCTGCCAATCAGATCACTCAGACATCGGCTGGAGAGGCATGACCCCCTTTCTCAGTCTGGGTCTGGCGATGAGTCAGCAGCTATGATGAGACACCGGAGCTCACGGGACAGGAAATGGGCGGATGTGAACATTTCTGTACATAAATCCAGAGCTATTGCTCATCCTCAGTCCTCAACCCATTAGTGATCATAAAACCCTTTGGACTTGACAGGTGTATGTGTGTAATAGTGCTGAATGAGGTTTATCTGCTGTGAATCAGTTCAGGCCTGCTGACGTGTTGGATGTATTCATAGATTTGAAAGCCAGTGGCACGCAAATCACAGCTGTTTACAATGACTGTGTAAAGCTATTTTAATATTATAATACAAGCATTGTCTTTTCTTATTTTGTTTTCATTTTCTAATTTTACACTCTTGCTACAGATTGTATGTGTAAGAAAAACTGACAAAGCAAATGAAATCATCTCAAATATATTTCTCGTAACGTTTTGTAAAAGAAGAGCTTAATTAAACCCTTTCACTGGACTGATTGAGTGTGGTTCTACTGTTCATTTAATACCAACTTTGCTAGTGATGGTTTTAAGATTCAAGGGTCTGAAACTATTTGCCTGTTGTTTCTATTGAAATCAAGGTAATCACAAACTTGGTAACTAATTAATGATGGCTCATCGTGGAATGTCTGAGCAAAACAGAGCAACAGTGCTGTTGAATTCAGCCGAAGTTTCCCAGATTCCAAGTTAACTACGAAAGCTTTTTGTTTTATTGTCACGTTAACTTGATCTTCCACTGGTCATTAGTGGTGCAACTCCTAACAAAGTTGCAAAGTTTAAGCCCAGTGATTGGATGTTTCTAAACATAATTCACCTTGGACTTCACAGTTAACTTTTCTCCTAATGTCTATTCAACCTTTTACCAAATAAACATGTATATATTTTCAAATGATTTTCTAACTTTCCTCTTTTGTACAATTGATTCAATCTGGTTATGCCGATATAAACCAAAGACGTGCTCCACCTGTTAGACATATAAAGCCATTTCCAGGAATGAACTTCAGAGTTTTCCTTTCACACATGAACAACACAACAGGGGAGCTGCTCCGCTGGGACACGTTCTCAACAACAGAGAAATCACTGAAACGTTCAGGCGAGGAGTGTTTGAAATGTATTTTTGGCTTTTAAGTCTGATATGATTAATCTTTATTTAATTAGGCAGTCACATTGAAATCAAGATCTCTTTTCCCAGAGCGGCCTGAGAACAAGAAACATTCACAATCAGGAAAGGAGTTACTGGATCGTGTGCTGAATGTGCTGGTTTTTATTTAGAGAAGAGAGCTTAGGTAATTCAGAGCTTTAATGAGCTGAGTATCTGTTCTTGTTTTTAATGAAGTCCATCCAACCGAGTGATACAGAGAACAATGATGTGTGCAGAACTTGTTATTTGTGATGAAGCCTAATGCACTGGGATATACTGGGTTTAACTGCTGGGGAGCTGTGTGACAATATATAATATTTCCCAGTTTAAGACTGACATGAAGGTAGGCTGGACAATAGTTTTTCAGGTTGATGGAGAATATATAATCCTGTAGCAGAAACTGAGTTTGATGTTTAATTTTCGGGTTGAGTTGTCGAATATGTCTTTAAAATGAGAGCGGCCTATTGAGCCAAATTCCTCGATATTTGCAGGTGTCTGTTTGAGTTGTTTCAGCCCAGATATCACAACTGATTACGTTTGTTGTGTCATCTTGTTGGAGTGTATAAACAGAGAGTGCATATATATATATATATACTACAACAAGGTGAAATATTTTTGACTGAAATGCTTATTCTAAATTTGAATTCTTTGTCCAAGGCATTATTTTAATCGACTTAAAATACTTTTTTTTGTAAGAAATAGCACACATAATTAACACCGATGCTGTTGTGCTCGCATACCTTAAATACCATGTTCTCCTTTTCCTGCTATCAACATAATCCTTGAATCCAAAGTATATTTATTTTGGAATAGCGTCTCGAGAAGGATGGCCACATAGCACTAGAAATCCCCCTACTATGTTTCAAAGATAAAACAAGTCAAAATCACAAATACCAAGTCAAAGTCGACTGGAGTCAAGTTCTAAAGTAACATAAGTCCCTGTTGTGTGACGTTTGGAGTTGGATGAATTCGAATTTTTCCCCCTCATGGTCCTGAACATTATTGGCGTAAATTGGTTGCCGTCCTTGCGAATGTTCCTCGAGTGTTCTCGGTTCCAGCCCCTTTCCTATAGTCTTTTGAATTTTTAATATTTGTCTGCCTACCTGTTGAGTGGAGCCTCTGTAAACCTCTTATTCAGATTTAATACTTTCCACTGCACCTACTTGTCATGTCTGGGTATTGAGTCCTGAAGTCCTTCACCCAGAAGCATGTTGAAGAATTTACTTTGGTTCAGTTAGAGTGCAATAGTGTCATTCCACCTGATTATACAAGACAACTTTTGCCCTTTTGTTTTATACCTTAGCTACTTCCCATAACCACTGATTTTGTGTGCATAGGACTAACAATTGCTCACAAGCGTATAAACATGGAATGTGAAAATGTTATTGTTGTGTGGAGTCAAACAGCTGGAAATGTGCAAAACGATGCAATGTGAAATCTGCATGAATATACAAGCATCAGTCATTTGTAAGCCACAAAATGGCATTGTCTCCGTTTGTTGTATCTAATAATCAGTTGCAGTTGTTCTCCTGAGGTTTTATGCTATTTTCTAATGAGTTCCATCCCTCAGAATGCCCGTCTTTGTTTATCAGACCTCCTGTGAGTTAAGTCTTCATGTACACATTCTCTCAAAGAAAAAAAAAATTGTTTTGGTGTGTCAACAACAAATTTTCATGCCTCAGCACATTATATTCAGCTCAGTTTGTAGAGCTATTTGAAGGATAAAAGGAATACCTTGCGGCTGCATTATCCAACGAGTGGACCCCATGGAGAAATGAGCAGCGAGGCCTTTTATGACCATGTCCAGGGTCAGGTGTACACACTAACCACCCTGAGGGTCCTATTAATTAATGAATATTCCCAACAAAAGGTTTACAGACATGGAACCTGGGGTCTCTAGGTCCTCTTTGGGAGCAGTCGTAATTTGTATAGAGAAAAGATGTTGTATTATTGATATTCAGAATACTATCAGATTATTTAGAAATTTCATTTTTTAGAGATGTTTGCTGGGAACAGCTGTTTCTTTGAGTGGATCATTTAAAAAGTAACAAGTTCACTAAATGTAATTGAAATTTTTTTCTCATGAAAAATGTAATTTCCTCACATGAGAGATAAAGTGAACAGAATCATTTTTCTTTAACTTTTTCTCAATACTAATAATGGATCAAAAAGCAAAAATGGACAGAATCGTTCCAATACAAATGGTGTTTAAATAATTTGGTTTCTAGTGATCAGGTAGTCCTAGTGTTCATTTTGGGTCTTTTCATACACGTTTGGGGGGGTAAGAGGGAGAGAGAGACAGAGAGAGAGAGAGAGAGTAGAGTATTGAGCAGCTGAGTCACGTTGTGTGTGTGCGTGTATAACCTTTCCCTCAAGTTTCGGGACTATCATACAGAAGCTACACAGTGCAGTTACAATAATCAATAGCTTATAGTGGTCATTTAAGGCTGGGACAAACATGATCACCATAAGCGGTTCCTCTGCAATAGTTAATACATGACTTTGCAGTCAGCGTTCTGTTTCTCGTGCTCACACATGTTCTAATACTCCATGGGTAGGCACAAGCTAGCATTCTGGGCATTGGCCAAAACAGTTACATGACTAAACAGGACTGACCGGCCTCATGTTGAGATGAGATAACTATAGGTACTCTGTCATTATAGTTTGACCATAAACTATATTTGAGACTATCGTCTCTAGACTATAGTTATACAACCAAGCCCGGGGTCAGTTTTGACTCTCAAAATATTTCTAGTATTCATCTGGCACATAAACAAAAGAGTGAACTCCTGCGTACACTACACTCCAGAGGTAACAATGTGTGATAAGATGATTAGACACAGGAGAGAGGCGACAAAAACACCCGTCAATCAATTGTTATGATATAACAGACATTGTAAAGCCAGTGACTAAAGTGTGGGGAATGAGAAATGTTGCAACAGCTTCTGTCTACTATCGGAATTGTTAAGTGGGTGGCATGCTGGCTCAGTGGTTAGTGTAACTGCCTTAAGATGAGTCTGAGATTGGATCTTTGAGTTGGTGCTTCAGTTTCCTCCCACACTTTAAAGGCGGGCAAGTCCTTTTAACTGGAAACTCCTGTATGTGTGAGTGCAAAGTTGCCCTACATGTGTTCCCCTGTGACAGACAATCTGTCCAAGGTGGCAACTGCCTCTTGCTCAGTGCGTGCTGTGACAGGCACCAGCCCGCTGTCACCCTGAATGGGATAAACAGATAGGAAGGTAAAGGAATGGATCATTTACTAGTCAAACATACAGCACAGGATGGCTGTAAAGTAAAAGAAACATCGGTCTGAGCAGGCCCACTGTGTTTTAAACCAAAATAAATAGCATGAGCCCGACTCGTGAGGTTCTATGAAGTGCTGAATGTAAAATTGAAATGTAGAGCTGTCTCAAGCCTGGCCTGAACACTGCATATAGGTAGGTCAAGATAGGACAGCTGCTGCTATCATTTTTACTTGTTATGGGAAGAAAAGCTCAGGGGTTATTAATAAAATTACTGACACCAGAGTAATAACATCAATGATGGCTCTGTTTTAATCCCAGTAAGTGAGAGTGAGTCAACATGCACAAACTGCTAATAGGATTACAGTCCTCATTAATTGTATTATTTTCCATCTGTGCTTTCGACTGACTAACGTTAGTTCTCATGTGGTTCCTGTCCATTTCCATCCAACATTTCCTTTAAGCTCTGTTTTGGTATCCATTCACTTCTGAGAAAAACACATAGCAACCACATGCTCCACTGTGTTCTCTAGTACAAACAGTTGTCATCTGTTGTTTGGGCAGGTAACAGTGAAAACCGCAGCCTGATGAAAAATGATGTGAGCACAGGTGAGAGGATGGAAAACAGAGCTGCCACATATCGGAAGGGAACAACTACATTTGGAGGTAGCTCAAACCATGTGATATGTCACTGGTACTTTAATGTAATTGTTAAATCTAAAACATTCTAAACTCAGTTTTAATGGTGCATGCTACTTTAGAGCTAGCTAGGCTAACACTAACAAGGTTTTTACATTTGTCCTGACAGAGCGACTGCCATAATAACTAAAACATAGCTACCTGAAATACTGTTCCATTTAAAAGAAAATCATTGTGAAATTCTTATAATGAAAAAACAGAGGCCTCTTATTTAACAGATTATTATCAGCATTAATGGGGATTGGCACACGTTGATGTTGGTTCCACACTTGGATATTTCCTGGAACAGAGCCATGTGGTATTAATTGCACTTGTGCTTTTCCTGCTGTCTACATGTCAACATGTCTGCCTGGGAAAAGTTATACTGTTTAAGCTGACACTTACACCACAAAGGGAGGGGCTTATTAGAAATTACAATCTGTTATCAAACACACTGTGTGAAATATTTGTATTGTTTTACGTGTATAAGAGCAGATATTTCATGTGGTTGACAAAATGTAAGTAACCAAACTCTGCCAAAGTGCTGTGGTCTTTTAGCAGTAGCAAATCAACAAATAACTATGAATTAAACTTAAACGTTGTTATTTTATTTGACCGAGGCAGTGGGATATATGAGAAGTAGCATAGTTATGTTCAAGTTCACAGTGAACATTTCGTAAATACCTCATAGAACCGACGGTTACAACCCAAGTAAAACGTTTACTAGTTAATCCTGTTAGACAACGCATTACCATCATAGCACTACCTGTGACGTACACAGCTGCGATACCTGCACATTCCAGATGAATTACTCAGGTTGCATGTATAATTAAACAGATAGTGTCCTTGGTGTGCCGAAGTACTATAGAACATTGAGCACACATTGCTGTGGTTAATTGGCACCTGAACAATCAGGTTGTGACTAAAACATTTTTTCCATTGGTCATGCATGTTTGTGGGCTCATAATAATCAATTGTGCCTGAACCCAAAGCTCTTTCTCATTATTGCTCTCTCACGCTGTGTGTGTAGCAGGTTTGGGAATCTTCAAATAATGGTTTTCATCTTCAAATCAAAATGTGACTCAGTAGTGCGTATGGCCTAGGGGATCTCCTCCCAGACCTGGATCAGGGTATCAGTGAGGCCCTGGACAGTCTGTAAAAACGATTTTGACACTAGCAGATTTTTTTGTAAAAAAAAAATGAAATCAAAGTATTGAGCCCACTTTCTGACACTAATTCTGACACCAACTTTGACTCAGTTCACACAAATCTCAAGCTTCCTGCCTGGAATAAAATTCCCAGTCCAGTCATATATTTAATAGCGGTTGATTGTGGCCTGAAGTCACAGACTGACTAAATGGCTCAGCTGCAGGAACTTCATTCCTCAGAGTGACAAAGCACTAACTGCTGCTCTGCAGAATGAAGAAGGAGAAAATATCTTATATGTTATTCATCCCTTTGTTGAATGAAGACAGGATCTGATTCACAAGAGTCTGGACGAAACCAATTAGTGTATATTGTGCTGACCTGAGTCTGCTCTTTCATTATTCTGTGATGTGAGGGAATAATGAAAAAATGTATCAAGCGACCGAGTCAAATGTTCAACTAAACTCCCTTACACATTTCAAAATACTAGATTCAATAGATTTTGATATTCAGAACAAGTTAAATCGAACTCTTTTTTTTTTTTTAATCCTTTGAGAATCGTTAGGATGTACGTGCATGCAACATGAACACAGTCCGAGCCTGACAGTGAACTGTTGTTTGGTTAAAGTGGCCTTCAGGAAACAGAATTTCTGCTCAATCTGTGAAAACAAAGGCAGAGTGCAGACTGTGGTTAGGTCTATAAAACCAACAGAAGAGTGTGTACATGTTAGCTAAAATGTGGGATAATTACATCAGCATTGATGTAGTCACAATTATGTAGGTGCATATATTGCTGCATGGATAAAATTTAATTTAATTTTTTTAAATGCCAACAATTGAAAATAACTTTGCTAAGATAACAATGGTTTTGAAATTGAAATTATTATGTTATTAAATTATATTGTTGGGAAATTCTCGCTCTGTGGGTTTTTTTTATCTGATTCCCTTCACAATACACACATTGTGAGGTAATTTGTGTGTGCAGCTTCTGACTTTTGAAAATCAATATTTAATGATCTCTGCTCTCATGCCACCTGTGAACTTGAATGCTCCTCCACATGAGCATTTACGCTGCAGTCAGCGGTTCCTTGTCATAGGTGATGAGGTTTGAAAAGAAGGGTTTGATTCAGTGAGTCATATGACTCATTTTAAAATGTTGCTGGATCTCCACTTTACACAGCCATCATGTCAAAACCTAAGCAAGACCAATCTTGTGATAAATACCATGACAATTAGTAATCAGTCAGTCTGTGTGAGGCTTGGTATAACTCTGTTTTATTTTAAAGTATGATACCCAGTATGCCCCAGTATCTAAAGCAGCTGTAAATGCGACCTTATTCTGGGCTATAACCTTGCCCTGTCCGGATCGCTGAGGTTGAGACCACACAGGTTCTAACTAATGACGTCACAGAGCCACAGAACAAGGAACAAGTGATGGGAAGACCTGTACTGTGTTTTGGAAAGATTATAATTCTCCCTGTGGATTTAAGTGGAATTCCGTGCATTCCAGCGCTTTTCAAGGTAACTTGTGAAACACGTTAACAACCAAACCGCTCTGCACTCCATTATGCTTTCTGTCAAAATAGCACCTGGCTCCTGACTAAGTCTGCAGCTGCAAGCAGAAAACAAATGCAAGATAAAATCTGCTAATCAACCATTAGTGAAGGTGCAGCTCTTAATGACAAATTACTTTATAACCTGTCAGTCCCGGTCGGGTTTGGTTTGATCATCCCTAAACTTGATTTCTCACAGGGACATTTTCCGAGGGCCAGCTGGAAACTTTGGACGATAAAGCACAGTTACAAAGTGAGGTCATCTACTGCAGAGGATCTATAGCTATCAGTAGAATAAAACCACATATTTTTCTTGCTTCTTCAGAAAAAGAAAAAAAAACACCTATAACAATAACAAATTGGGTTTTCATTACTCCCAGTGTCTCTAGGACATCATTACCGTACACTAAGAGACAAACAGACAGACTCACAGTATTTCATCCTGGGCTTGGAACATGAAGCTGTTGAGTTTTCCCTCAGTGATTTTTTTTTTTTTAAGTAATGACAAAAACACATGGAGTAGTTAAAGAGTTTGATACATTAAATGAAATGGGACATTTGATTCTCTCTGTTTGCTCTGACCTCACAGGAGGTCAGCTCTTTCACTTGAAATGAAATGTTCATTCTTCCTCCCTGGGTTTGGCGATCTCATGATTTTATATCACAATTGATCTTGAAGACATCCACAGCCTTCTTTTAGCAAATCTGTGTGGGTGACATTAACACTGGATATACCTCAACAAGGATCCACGCTACGTTCGCCAACCAAAAGAATGATCGTCTACTGGCTACGCTGATGGTGAAATTATATTACACGTCTCTATCATAGTGTCATATTATATTTGAAGGATCTAACAACACAGCGGATGAGGAGCTGGTGCTTACAAAAGCCCTCGGCAGCAGTGGCTCAGCCCTGCACAGTCACATATTTCCCAAAGTTATCTGTAAACTTAGGAAACGGATAGCTTCTGGAATCAAATCAATTCAGCTATTTCAAAAGAAAATTCCCTCACAAAGTCTTAAAACATAAACTGACTGACATAGTCATAAAAATACAATGAAAGCAGCAAACGATGGAAAGATGTTCAGGTACGATCACTTACACTACTTCACCTGTCTTTCATCAGCCTTATGCTTCCTGTGGTGACTGTACACCTCCGAGACTCTCAGTCACTGTATAGCTGTCCCTGGGTAACCATATTACCATTCCTTCACTTGGGGCCTCTGTAACCTGATGTCAATCCCTGTCTGCCTCTCTGCCCACTCCATCTGTTAATGTTAGAGGTAAGATGTGAGTTGTTTTAAGCGGTAGTTGTGGTTGGGTTAAGGTTAGTGTTAGGTAAATAGTTTAAGGGATATGATTGGGGTTAGGCTGTCCACAATGAAGGGAAGTCAATGTCAGGTCCTCATAGCTTTGCAAACCTGTTTGTGTGTGGACCTCATGTTGCAGGGACCTAAATCTGTCACTGTCACATAATGGGGACAACAAGTAACCCCCCACAATGTAAACCATATAGGTCATGTTTCAAGGTCAGGTTTAGGTTGACATAGGGATTAAAGTTAGGGTTAGTGAGGTAATAACAAATGTTGGAGTAAGTCTCCAGGAAATCAATGTGAGTCAAAGTAATGTGCTCTGAAGTCCTGGAGACACGGCTGTGTGAGTGTGTCTGATTGCCTGCTGGCGGGCCAAAATCAGCTCCACTAGCTGCACTACATCCTGTAAACTAAAACCCACTGTTACTCAGTCCTGCCACTTCCACTCTAGTAGATCATACCCTCAGAACTCATTTAATGTAAACCTCGTAGTTTGTTTCCCTGAATAGATGCAAATGCATTCCTGTCTCTGTTTCTGCACCGTGTTGTGAGGCATCTTTGTGTGTGTCTGAATATGTGATTTACACAATGTTAGGCATTCCAATGCATGTAAGTTTTTGTGAACATATGAAACAGTACATTCTTTTTGGAAGACCGATTTGATTTCTAATGTCTATCATTTGACAGGTCAACAGTCAGAACCATCTGTAGATATTGTCCCTCCAGTTTAGATACATTCAGGTCAGAGTTTCTGTCTTCATTAAACAACAATATGTTTGGCTGAGCTTCCTGTGGACCTTGTGTTTTACTACATGTACAGTATAACATATGGCTTGATAAGGCACTATATATGGGGCCCAGGAGCAAAAATGAAATGTAGGCACCTAATGTTCCCCGTTCTTCTGTCTGTATGTTTTAATGCTTAATGTCATATTCCAGCACATGTCCAATACAGAGCACACAGCAGACACACAGAAACCTAATTTTGCTGGAGCCACAAACTAACCAGTATACACGCACATTATCTTTTTGTTGTTGTTTTAAACACAAAATTGTAAGAAGCGTTTAAGAAGAATATCAATTGCAATAGAATTTTTACAATTAATAGTACATTACTGAAGTGAAGGTGAGCCATCGCCATGACAACTAAGCAAACACCATCTGCTCATTAGCACAATGAAAAGTAGACAAAATCTCGAACAAAGACTTTAGTTTTCTTTTTAACCAGATAACTCTAGGAACTGCTGGTAAACCTTGGGGTTGTATTGTGATTAATGTTATCCATATTCACAAACCGTGGTACCATGAAAATGCAACAATTTGCTTTGGTACAAACAAGAAGGGTACTCAGTATGGTGTATACATCCGCCAAGACCCCACAGTCCCCTCATGAAACCACATTCAATTCACTGGAACTATATTTGGATATGAACCAAATTCGGCACCCTCAAAGATATCCGTTGTTTTATTACGCTTGATTTCTTTCCACAAAATCCTTAAATTATTCCCTGGGAATTGGGGGAAATGTCACAATGAAGATGTGTTATTTCCGTGGAAATCTGTTCAGTAGTGTTTACATTAACCAACTAACAAACAAACAAATGGACTGGAGTGAAAACCACCTCTGAGTCAGGTTTAATTACGCAGTGGACCTGAGACCTTTTGGCCCCTCATCGACAGGTACGTGTGCTGCCTTGGTTGGTTATTAATTAAAAAAACAAAAAAACAAATCCTCCAGGTCCAGCCATAGACTGCCCTCTGAAGACCTTTTGATCTGCTAACTTCAAATGAGAGAGAAATAGTTCTGAACCACAGCCCAGGAACCACAGTCATTGACTGCATCCTACTAGCGTCGCTGCCCTCAGTCCTCTGGCATCACTGAGCAGGTTCAGCAGCCTCAATCCAAACCACTGACAGAGGAGCGGAGCAAAAGTAGAAGTGGGAGGGTTTCCCTTTCAAAATAAAAGAAGGAGGAAAACGTGAAAATTGCTCTGAGAGATGATTTTCCTTTCACATACATGAACCTAACAGGACAAACAAAGTAGTTTATAGCCATTTCCATATGACTAACCAAATTGTAAATGGCTTTTCATTCTGTAATCTCAGGTTTACAAAGTTTTATAAGCAGTCAAGTAATTTTTGGAAATAAGTTATAAATCAGTCACAGGACTAAGTTAGAAACCTGTGTTTATGATGGAAAATTCACCAGTTGATTATCTGTATGTGTGGAAAGTAAGTGTGTTTTGGTCTGTGATTTGTAACTGAGCTGTAACTAAACTTTGGTTTTGGACTCAGTTTAACAGAGAGGGTTGTTTTGTACCAAAGGTGGTTTTTCCAACAAATAGAAAAATAAACCAAAAAAAAAAGAACAGTGTTTACCTACATAATAGCTTAAAAAATATAGAGGGATTTGGAGGCTAACATGATCAAAATGTATATCTCAAGTAAGTCTACATTCTAAAATCCTCCCTAGTGCCTCGATGGCAGGACTTTTACTTTGAACGGTAAGGCAGGAAGCATGCTGTGTATTACAGTCAACTTGTCACTGAGCTCAGTTTATAATGAAGCAGAGTCTGAGTGAGGGGAGAAAAAGCTGAGTGGCAACAGTGCAGCCTGTCAGCAGGTATCAGTGGAATCATCCATGTGTCTCCATCGGGACTTTCACTGCACTGAGATCTAAGGAAGAAGACACTTTGGACTCTAGGAGGCTTTATCTATCCTGTTAGGATTTTTTTTTTACACCTTTTATTTCTCATGCTTTGTGGGTTATGGCTATTATTTCATCAGTTGATGTGGGAGTTTTGTTTCTTATCGTGGTGACAGCATCTTTGGCAAACGGTGAGTAGCAGCTACTGTTAAACTAGTGGGTGGTCTTTTTGTACTGAGGAGGCATTCAAACATAAATAATGCTCTGACATAGAAAACTTGTGCAATTTATGATGCCACACAGATTTTATGACTCACTGAAAAAAATTTGATGAAGAAAACAAGTGTTAGTAAATAGTGGGCATTGTGCAATGAAAACTGTCATTGCATTTCTATATGGACACAAATTGCAGCAGGACACTGTGCATAATCACTTTTACACATTCAAAACATTATAGAAAAAGAAATTATAAGGATTTGTGCTACAAGTGACTATTATTGACTTTTGTATTTATATTGACTTCATTTATTTATCTAGCAAGTTGTAATAATCGAGGATTGTAATAATGAATCCATACTTAAAATTGCCCTGGATAATGAATTGTCATTCAACTTGAAAACTAATACATTTTACTTTTATCACAGACTGTGCATGATTTACATTCGCAGACTTAAGATTACCTGTAATAATCAAGTGTTTTTTAAGTTTATCTATTGAAAGTTATTATTATTAGTAATAATACCAATAATAATAATGATAATAACAATACTACTACTACTACTAATATAATAATTATTGAAGTAACAATATTAATACCGAAGGCAATTATATTAATAAGTGCATACAATAACATTAACAATGTTTACAATAATAACTATAGACAATACTAATAATAATGATTATTGTTATTATTATGATTGTTTATTGATTTCAAGTAATCTCATTGCCCCCGCAGGTTCTTCATCAAGCAACGATGTGAGCCAGAGGAAGGAGGTGGAGGTAGCCGAGCTGGATGAGCTTGTGCCCGCTGGTGTGGACGACCTCACCAGTGTTCCCTCTCTCAGTGAGGTGAAGCCGTGCCCTGCCTGTGAGCCGCCCAGGCCCAGGAAACGGGCAAAGAGATGCACGTGTTACAGCTACAAGGACAAGGAGTGTGTGTATTACTGCCACCTAGACATCATCTGGATCAACACGCCAGAGTAAGAGTCCTTCTCTTCAAACGTCTTCTCTTTTTAAATGGCTCCTTTGATGAGCCCACAGAGACATATAATGTGTGTGTGCTGCTGATGAGTATATAGTGACATACTTTGCATCACATATGTTCCTATGTCAGTATCAGTCCTGCCACAAGATAAGAAAAAATAAGCAAATTTATTTTGTGGTTTCACTTGGTTTCACTTGTTTTCTATGACTAAGTCAACATACACACCACAAATTCCCCAACATTAAAAGCAGTTAACAGTTTTCATGGCTAATCGCTGTAGTGTCTCATCACAAGCGCTCAATTGTTCACTGTAGTCCTGACTCTTAGTCTTAAGACAGACCTTCCTGCTGAGACTCTTATTTACATGTTGTGTGTGCTGGAGCGATAATCACCTTAGTACAGGTGTACTGCAGGAGACAAAAATATGTGAGTAATGTAGAAAACAAAGTGTGAAGAAGATTCTCTGCATTTTTGAATCCATGAAAGGATTTGTGGCAAAGTAAGGAGCCAAACACAGCAGGCGTTTTCTCATATGTCAGTATTTCCTGTGGCTTTGTGAACTGTGAAAACCTGATGTAATCCGAGGTGGTTTAGACCCTGAGCTCTCAGGTATTTTAATTCCACGGAGGATTTCTGACAGTGGCCAACAGGCAGCAGGGAGGGGTCCACCTGGTTGTTATTGAAACTGTTTGTTACTGGGGCTTTGAATTCAGATAGAATAGACTGAAATCTACACAAATCCACACAATTCTTGTTGCTGCCAGTTTTAAATTGAAACAAGATAACAGCAATGGCTCCTCATAATATTTGACCAAAGCTCATATCTTATAGAAATAATAGAGGGTTTGACTTGCCAACACCACTATTTTCCTTCATCTGTCATTCGCTTGTTCAGCATTCTTTCTTGTCTTCCTGTGGTTTTATATCGAATCAGCTTCCCAATCAGCAAATGTAAAAACATCAAAATATTACATTTGACTGGCATGAAAATGACAACATTGTAAGATAATCATTTGTATAAGCTGACGCCAACTGACTGAAGCATGGGGAAGATAAGTGTATTTAATGCTACTAGTTTATTGAGTCCAAACAATAGGCTTCAGGGCGGCTCTGGTTTAATTTGGTGTGCCGTTTTCTCAGACACGAATATGTGAGAAAATGTTGGATTGGGGCATGGCAGTGAGTCGGGAGGTGGGGTGATATGAGATCTTCCGTCCTTTGGTTAAAAAGCTTTTGAGAGAAGTGCAGAGAGGTAAAGTTTCCAGCCTGCAGAGATCAATGCAGCAAATCGTTTTACAAGCACATTCAGAACTTCATTTGAAAATTTAGAAATTGAGTGCAATCAATTAATTTAAATAATTAAAATGTATTTCTGGCACAGGAGACACGTCTTGGCGTGGATTCTCTCTTTAACAACTCATACAGATTAAAATATTTGTCCAGCAAGAATCAGTGCAATGAGATCAAAGCTGCTGCACTGTGAGAGGCCCTATTTCTGAAGTAACACCTTACAGATGAGGTTTTAAAACTGGCTGCATGCAGCCTTCTAGATTCATCTTCCTTTTGTACGCAGGATTTATACTGTGTGGAGTGAATCAAGCTGCAGCCGGAAGGTCTTTCCTCTGAAGTCGTTGGGTGTGCTAATGTTTTGCAGATATGAATTGCTAATGGTCTGTCTTGTTTGGCAGCGCCTGGTTACACTGAAGTCAAATCAGTACATTTCTCTGTGAAATGTACAAAGTTGGCCTTGTCCATAATGTGATATAATTTCTTAAATATAATTCCATATTTACTATTTCAAGTTACATTAGTGATTGAAATCAACATTTTTGTTACCACATGGGCTCAAAAACAATTATTTGCCTTTAGGATTAAAGCTTCATTTTCAAAATTATCATTTGGGATCATGGTTCTGCCTTCGAAGCAGATTTCAGATATTGAGTTTTTGCAATTAAAATAACTACCTGCAAAGGTGTGTGTATGAAAATGACACACACAAATTTAATCAAAATTTACAATGTCATTTTTTTTTTAAGAAAAGGTAGAACCTTGTAATCCTAAAATCTCACTGAGGGCGTGTTTCCTAAGTGTATCTCTCTGGCAGAAAAGCAGTTGCCGGGCGCGGGGGAACACTTCATCACAGCGCCTCAACAATAAAGTGCTGAGTGTGAGTTTTGTTCCTATGACAACAAGATCTCAACAACATATCACCAATGTTTAATAGGCCAACATGCCCCTTTGCTGTCCATCACTATTTGACATTTTGTTCACCATGAGCACCAGCCAGAGGACGCTTGGCCTCGTACTTCGTATGGATGAGCTAAGTCTGAGCCAGAGCCCAAAGAATTGTGTTGTTGTCTTGTTTTGTCGTGTTGTGTTGACTACACAGCTATGTGTGCTGTTACGTGTGACATTTTATGCTGCTCGGGACAAACAGAAACAGTCACGACCGTGTCTCACCTTGACGTGTCTCACCTCATCTGATTAACTATCTAAAACGCAGCAACAGTGAAGTTGTGGATTTCTGAAACGTTCAGGGATTTTCCACCAGAAGCACCTAGAGCAGCCGCGGAAAAAAAGACTCTGGGTGCAGCATTCTTTTTCCTTCAGCCGTCACACAGCCGTCATTGGGAACAGTTGAAACACAAAGCATAATTTGAAAGAAAGAAAGTGTCTGTTATTTATTGTGAAACTGAATTTAGTATTTATACAAACAAACTTTGCGGACTAAGTGTCAAGGTGCTACATGTTTTCATCCAGTGGTGAGGTCAGCTTGAAGTAGGAGCCATTGGTTTAAGTTTCCTGGAGGTGCATGCATTCCAAGAAGCTGCACGTCATGTGAACTTTTGAAAAAGTGACATTTTCTCATATTCTGTTCTGTGTCCTCTCTGCCATTTGAGCTGCAGCCACCTCTGAACCTCTTGTGTGCATTTAAAGGGGGATTGATTCACAACTCTATAGAACTGTAGTTTGACTTTGGAGATGGAAACTTTTTGTTTTCCAGATAGTGCCTCAAGTCATATAATAACAAAAAACTCCATTTGTCACAGAATAATAATAGATGGATAAATAATCTCGACAGTCATTCAGACAGAAGCTTTAATTTCAAGGGGACATAAAGTCGGAGAACAGCTGTTGTGATTCACAGTTCTCATGGGATCATGTGTTCGAAAAGGTGAAATTATCTAGTGTGACTTAAATTAATTACCTTGGGTTTAATCCCTCTCAGGGGAGTGCTTCAAAGCTGCAGCTGTTACAGAAGACGACCTTCTGACTTTTCAGGTTTTCATGCTTCTTTAAAACAAGACTGTGCAAAAACAGCCCTTCAACACTTTTCAAATCTAATAAAAACACTGGGAATATTACAGGGTGTTTTATGTCTGAATAAAATGTGATTAGATTTTCACAAATTCAACTTGCACACATTTTTTCAATACTGCTACTGTGGAAAATCCCTAAAAATCATGAGAGCTATGGGAGTTTGTCACATTCCTAGCTGCTGCTTCATGCTGATTTCCTCTGACATAAGTCATGTCAGAAACAATTTTAACCTCCATCCTAAGTTACAACATGAAGATCAATCATCAGGTTCAGTTGCGGACATGTTTTCAGATGTGTATCGTTTCAGCAGCTGGTGATCAAAAATTCCCAAATGTGATTGATGCTGCTCTTGAAACAGGCTCAGTTTTCGTTGTGTTCAACACCCTTCGGTGCACGGTAAGTAGTAATTGGTTTCAGGTTTTCACTTCAGACATATGCCTGTCATCCACAATATTAAATCAGGTAACTGGGGCAGCTATTGGGGGAGGTCAGTGCATTTTCTTTATTTGTTGACTCAGACAAGCTGTGAAATCATGAAAAATAACTGAAACTATACATTGTGTCTTTTAAATGACATGTAACTGGTGTTCTGGGGTGATGTTTGTACTGTAGGTGCTCTCATGTCATCTCCTTACTTACAGAAATAGGTATCTTGAAACGTCTTTGGCAAAGTTGGAACCTGAACCTGGATGAAATATGGCTTGGCATTGAGCCTTGTGAAGCACTGTCTGTATAAGATGAGTCATTTCTATGAAGAAGATATACGAGTAGTTCATGGAACCACCGCAACAGGAAAATAATCTTCTTCTCATAGGAGACGGGTTATTGTAGGGTTAAAGCTGTTCTTTAAAAGATTTTAATAAAGGAATCCTGATCCTTCTTACCAAACTACTGTTAGTCACGAAGTGGAGCTGCAATAGATTTAAAGCATCTCGAGTCCTTAACGTAACCCTGTGCACGTGTGTATTTTGGTGTCTGCAGCAGTTTTTTAGTGCGTGTGTACGTCTTAAATATACAAAAAAAATATGGGGATGTGCCAAGAAATTGAGTAAAGAAGATGCCTGCGAGCATAATGGAGGTAATATTGCATGTTAGCAAACTATAGACTGTTAAAACACAACAGACACAAAGCAACAGTAGCATTCATTTCGATTTGTGTTTGTGTCGACCTGTTGGATTTGATTCCAATATTAACTCGTTCAGCTCTGCAGCTCCTGAGGGAAACATCACTTTTTTAAACACTATATGTTCCACTGAGTTCCCCAGCTAGTTGTTAACATTGTCTCTCTGCTGCAAGTCTGCTACAGTGTAGACTGAAGTTGGCTTATTTTGAGCTTTTCCTTTATAAAACACCTGCCTGCTGCATATGGAAACAATAATCGTTGACATGAAATCCAGAGAATTGGCTCCGGACTTGCCTTTCAAACACGCAAAATAACAGCTTGAGCTTTTCTGCACTTATGATTTCCCAACAGCAACAAATCCTCCACATTATTCAGGCAATAGGTGCAGCAGGCAGAGGCAGGAAGTAACGAATTACCTGCGCCGCGGAAATCACCTGATTTTCTTGACAACTTACAGACACCTGTATCTCCTCTTATCGCCTCAAACTCTCTTGACATCCTTCTCTTGTTTTCTTTTTGTATTTTGTATTTTTCCGTCTGTCGTGTGTTATAAGCATCATCAACCCCCCCACTCACTCGCAGTGAAGCGGGGGATCCCCTGCTGTGTTCACACATCGACTTCTCCTGGATTTATATAGATTTTATACTAGGAGGGCAGGAAACTGTGGAGGCGTTCACTTGGGCCTTTGCGTTCACACAGGCAACTCCTCCGGTGAAGATACAAAGAAGATCTGCGGAGTTCAGTGCATGTCTGAAAGCAGCCAATGGAAAGCAATGCAGAGGCTGTCAAACCAAAACAATGAGCTGAAAGATACTAGAATTCTCCACAGAGCTGAGTGGAACTGGCTGATAGTAAAATATTGACTAGTGCATTTTGAATCATTCTTGAGTTGCATCTGTTAAGCAGCACCGACTCGCGGGCGGGCCGATAAGCCTCAAACATTGTTATTTTCAGAACTGCCTCGTACCGCTAGATACTGATGCAACATATCATTAGAAAGCTAAGATTCTTCCAATTCGACTGATGTAAACCATTTCAAGATCCGATCACCACAGCCGGTACAATTGACGTCTCAGTCAAGACACTGACACAAAAAAAACAATCACAAAGTCGACGTCACTCACCTAAGAAGCATCATATTAATCCACAGATCGCTAACATTCCAACGAAAACAGTCTTGGTACATTGCCAAAGGTCCAGACGATCCAATCCAGTAACATAATCAGTCCAAAACACACTATTACATCAAAGAATAGCCACAGTCAGCTGTTGCGTAATCTCAGCGCAGCCAGCATCAAGATGTAAACAACATGAAAGATGTTTATTTGTATACATTTTAAATCATATGACCGGTTTTGCCTCCTTTATATAAAAGTATGATTTTGAGTGTCAAAGTAGCCTTTTTAGCCTAGTTGGTTACCATAGTTCCAAATGGCCTTTTGTGGAAAACACCTAGACATGCCCTTAGGAAACAATCTGTGAAATATTCATTTTCTGTGGTATTGTTATCAAATTTGAACCACTGCTAGTCAAGGCTTCATGCTCGGGTCCCAGTGTGTTTTCCAGCTCATAAGTCCCAGCTAGAGTCATCTGCAGGCATCTGTTTCACAAAAAATATTCAGGCGGAAATAAAAACCTTCTACTTCACTGTGTTCCAACTGCTATCACTCAATGTCAGTACCACTTACACTGATTCTGACTGTTGGGGGGGAAAGTTCAGAATGTTACGTTTCAAAGGGACCAAGATCATGCATGTACTCCAAATGGTTCAAGAACAGCTTTCAATTTACTTTCGGTGATCCTCAGACAGGCATTTTAGGCGAATCTCACCCGCTGCTTAAGAGGCTACGCAAACATTGAAAAAACAAAACAACCTTCACTTTGAACATTTTACACATTTTTAAAAACATGTGTTTTCAATCATGCTTCTTTCTAAAACATATTCAGCTAATGCTAGAGCACTCTCACAATATTCTAAGAATGTTGGTCCCCAGACATTTAAACAGAACTTGAATAAAAAGCTTTTGAATATGATGCCCCCCCCCCCCCCCCCCCTTCAAGAAGGATTTCAGAGAAGGATTTGAAATGGTCAGATAGACAGATAATACACTGGAAGAGTATGCGCCACCTTTCTGATCTGATGCATCTCGTTGTTCACAAATGTGTTACCTGAGCTTTCAGTTATGATCACTGTGTTTTTTCTACAATGAAAGTACAGTAATACACAACAAAATACTAGGACTGTGCGGTCTGAAGCTGTGTATCTTCTGGTCCTACTATAACAATAATGACCTTGTTAAAACAAATGAATGGATTTAATCAACAAAAGTGCTTTAACTTTGAAACGGGTATAGAATGGGTGTTTCACCTATTTGTTTGTGATATACAGTATTCGACAGATATAGACATTGAAACTGTGATGGAGGATAATTTTGTCATTGTCTTTTCTGTTGTGAACAGCATGTGGGGGAAATAGCCAAACCTCGACCCTCTAGAGCAGCAGCTTTTCAAATTGTTATTGCATTATTATAACAATATTATTACTGCAATACTACTATACTGCCACAGGGCTCCAGAGTGATGCACTGGTTTGCCAAACATTTAGCTGGTTTGTCTGTATTTGATTGAATTGTGTGGCTTCCTCATCTCATCTCCTCTGCAGAGCTTACACTCGCATACACAGGCTGGCCACAAGTTATTAAGACCTCAACAGTGTTTGTTTGATTCGCTGGAGAGTTTATGAGACACATATTTACACCCAGGAAAATTTGACACTGATTATTGTGAAGGGACATACCTTAATACTTTTAAGAATGCACAAAGGTTTCCTTGTTCAGTTTACAGCTTTAGTTCTCTGATAATTTATTTCATTCCAGACAAAGTTATTGAACACTGAATCGGTATTCGAACAAATCAAATGAATAGTTAAATAGTAGGTGTATTACTGCGGTGCCAAAAGACACAGTGAAAGCTTTTGGGTGCACCTAAATTATGTGCTGGTGCAAAAATTTGTCTGAACGGTGATACAAAAACATATAAAATACTTGTACATTTATTATATCAGTTATTTTTATGAACTAATTTTTTCCACACAGAATTAAATTATTTATCCTGGCAGCTCTATCCTGATCACCTGGGCACTGGAATGAGATGCAAGATGTTCAGTGATGCACATTCATCCAGTGTGGCTCAGGCTTTACTACAAGTAACTTTAAGTCATTTTGAAAGAAAGATCTTATTTTTTTTTTTAAATAGCTTGTCGATTTTTAATCAAAATTGCATTTCACTTGGAAGGTTGTTTGTATGGTGTGCATGTAGTGTATGACAACTGCTTCAGAGTGACATGGCGCTGTGGAGAACTGTTGGCCTGCCCCCTCACCTCCATCACCTGCGTTGTTAGCATAAGGAGGTTGATGATAACCAAGAAAGTCATAAAGTAGACCTAAACCACATTGTTCTGTGATGATACTATGGATATTATAAGATTTTATAAAGCTCCTCATGAGTCACTAGGCCGCAAAATGTAACCAGGTTGTGTAGTTAAATTTTAAATGAGTCGATGTTGGAATGCCCCATTAAGTTCCAACAGTTTGGTTAAAAAAATAGCGTGTGCGCACATGTATAAGGTGAGAACATGGGAGTCTGGCAGCTCTCATGGGCATGTAAGAGTTGAATCAACACATTTGACTGTTTGTGTAATGCCTCTATCTTTATCCTGACCCTGAGATGCCGTGTGGTTTGATATTTCACACCCTGCATAATGTGCGTGGTGCAAATGTGTGAGGAGAGGTGCAAAGTGATGTCAGTTCCATGCAGCTGGTCTGTTAAAAGTTGTTTTATAAAGCATGGCCTTAGTATTTTTATGGTCTGGAGCACATCCTTGTTCACTATTCTCTCACACTTTAATGTTTGATTGTTTTTATTTTTATCTAAAGACAGCCATACTCAAATATACATGGGCTGAACAAAAAGAGCCTTCAAATGTACTTTAACATTTCCTGTCATCTGCCAAAGTGACCTTGGGGGTGTTGATTTGCTTGGTGTATATCCTCTCATGTATTGACGTTGAGATAAGCAGACTTAGCAGTTTACTATGTTGTGTGTTTACGGCCTATTGGATCCAGCAGCAGTTTGTTAGTCAATCATTGTGTTCAATTGGTTTGGACTTTTCACAGAGGTTAACTATGGTTATTTCTGAGGCTGCAGCCTTTAGAGGTGTTTTACTGGACTCCATTACACTGAAATGTGTTTCCTATAAGCTGGTGGTCTTTAACCATCTTGTATCAAAAAATGCCTTAGGTCCAAAAACTAGAAACACCTCTCAGTATAATTCAGTCCAGCACTTGGCACAGCCTTTTAAAATGTGTTTTAAATCTTTTTCAACGAGAGGGGAATAAAGTTGCTATTTGTGAGCCACAGTCTTATTGATTTGGTTTGCATTAGACTACATATTTCATTAATTCAGAACAGAATCTAGAAGTCTAATGATCACTCAGCACCTGTTATTGTGTCTTTTTGTAGGCACACTGTCCCGTATGGTATGTCCAGTTACCAGGGTTCACTGCGTATGAGGCGCTCCGCTGGCACTGAGGAGCAGAGGAGGAGGAGGAGGAGGAGGAGGGACGTGGAGGCCCAGCGCTGCATGTGTGCACAGCGGAACGACTCTGACTGCAGCAGCTTCTGCATGATCAGGTAACTGTGCCACAGGAAAAGAACAAATGCAATCTTTATTAACAATTCCCAGGAGTATGTGAAATAACTATTGAGTGAGATGTGTTATAATTCAGTGCAGCAAACCATAACAGGAATACCTATTGCTGACAAAAGACTAGTGGCTTTAATCAATCATCAATCAAATTTTATTTGTATAGCCCATATTCACAAATCACAATTCGTCTCATAGGGCTTTAACATGGTGTGACATCCTCTGTCCTTAACCCTCAACAAGAGTAAGGAAAAACTACAAATAAAAACCCTTTTAACAGGTAAAAATATGTAGAAACCTCAGAGAGAGCCACATGTGAGGGATCCCTCTCCCAGGACGGCCAGAAGTGCAATGGATGTCAAGTGTAGGAAAACATTCTCAAGATTAAAGTTTTTAGCAGCATCGATGAGGGTAAACATTTTGAAGGATAACTTTAATACGGTATGTCAAGCAGTCCTGCTGCAATCATAGTCTCTGGTCAGCAGCCAGAAGGATCATGATCCGCCATCCCGATCAGAGGCCACTTTAGTCCACAGTCATTGACCACTACCGCTTATTAGGATCCACCATGGGCTGCCGCCTCGGTCCTGGTCCACCGCCATCCGATGCCAACGGGACAAAGGATCCGCCATTCCCTCTACGATCAGCCCGCACGATATAGAATCCGCCATACTGGATCCAGCATTGCAACCTCTGATGCGCAATCCACAAATCGTAATCCATGGTACGACCACAGAGGCCCTGGCTCTGCGTGAGATAAAGCAAAGGGATTCCGGGGATTGGGGATAGGGATGGAGAAGAAGAAAGAGAAGGGGGAAAGAGAAGCTCCGTGTGTCATCTTTAGTGTACATACATATGCTATATATATTTATAGCATATGTATGTCTACTAAATGGAATTTAGAATGGTTGTTTTCTTGACCCTAGAATCCCCCCTTTATATTAAAATGCTTTATATTTAAATATTTACATCAGGAACAGGTCCTCTCTACGGAGGCTGCCATGTTATTTACAGTCGTTCAAACTGAACAAACTTTCTGTTTGGAAGGGGAGGCTGAGGATTATTCAGCTGCAAGATGCACCTTCACCACTAGATGTCACTACATTTGACACACTAAACCTTTAACTTGTTGTGAATGATTGCTAATTGAGCCTCACCTGATCAGATGTGGCCATGGGTGCATACTATTATATTATATTACATTTTACAATTATGTTTATTTCTATTTGTTTCAGGCAGCAGAGACAACACCTAGAAGAACTCAAAATACACAAGAAGAGAGCACCTCTGCGCAGTGGTCCAACTATGAAACGAACGAACAGCATTTGAAGCGGCATTTCTGCAGACGGACATGTGTCTGTAGTGCGTTCAGTGACTCGTTGTCAGACTGATGGATGAAAAGCCACAAGAGCTGCTCGCACAAAAACTGAAAGGGATCAGGGATGCTAACAGACAGCTCTCTCTGCCTCTGCCTGTTTGACTGGTGCGGATGATGGTTTTCATTGTCCTGTCACAACTGAGGAGGGTTCACAAGGCCAGTTTGTGTCGGCAGTAAAAAGACTTTGGAAGGGCGTGTTGCTCACACATGTTTGTGCCACCCGGATGTCGAGGCAACTTCATGAGCTGCTGACATGTGACTCCACCATATCAACTAGTGTTGTTACAACATCACACAACACACATTTTACAAAACTGTTTACTCCACAGGGCAAACATTTAGCCTGCCTGTCTGTGTCAGCTTGCCGTCACTCCCAGTAACTCAGCATTATTTTAAAAATAATATACATGTGATGGTTTATTATTTTGGTTATAATGTGGCTCCATCTTGACTGGAGATATCTCATCTGCAGCATTTGGGTGAACTGGTTTTACCAGATTTTAGGAGGTAAACAAACTGGATGCAAAAATACTCATTTTACAGTATTTACTCAAATAAGCTGAATCTTTTGAAGGCTTGCATATATATGTGTTTAAATATAAATAGACTATGAATTATATTTTTGTACAATACTGATATGTACAATAAAGGTGTATAATAAGATGTTGTATATGGAATTAAATATGTGATCATGCTAATCACCAGTAATTTGTGTTAAAGAACCCAGTCAAGTAAAAAATAGTGCACCTTGCTATCCATAAAGGGTTTCATCTTATTTATCTTTTGTCTTTCAATGATTGGACAATGAAAACCTCAGGCTACAGAGCATGGGTTGTTGGAAGTTGAGCAATTCTGACTGATGAAGACTTCCCCAGAAAAAGAGCCACATGTGAATCACCTTCAGTCTCTGTTAAAAGGAAGGACAAGGATATCTGAAAGACTTTGTCCCACTTCTGGATTTATTTGATTAATCAAATTGTATTGGTATAGCCCATATTCACAAATCCCAATTTGTCTCATAGGGCTTTAACAAGGTGTAACATCCTCTGCCCTTACTTATTTAAGAGTATTTAAAATTCAGACCTAGGTTCCTTTTACATTCACATATAATTAATATCATGAATTTGGCAGGGAATATTTTTTGGAAGAATGAGGTTCATTTCCCCAGTGTGCGCTCAACGTAACTATGACACTCAAAGTTGTGTTTACCTTTGCTTTGTCACCTGTCTGTATCTATAGCCTCTATTTGTCCTGAATGATGCCAGCATGTGTTAAAACCACTCTAATAACATGACACACAATATGTAGATATGCAGGATAAAAGTAATGCATCCATGTCTTTATACTGTACAAATTTAAAACTATATTTTTAAAGTATACTTGCTTGCACTGCATTCAAACTGTTGGATGGAAATCAGCACACAACAGTGTATTGTATTGTATTTTGTATTTTGAGCACTTAAGGCAGATTTATACCACTGCTCTGGGGTTACTTTTGGTTGCAATCTGGAGAAATTTATAATCTTGATTCAAGCTACAGAGTGTCCCAAGGAATTGTGATCATATGTAACGTCTATGGCATTGTTCAGTAGTGATGCAGGAAGTATTGTGACTTTATGAAGGGAGTAAAGAAGAGTTTGCAGCCCCAGTCATTCAGTTAATTTTGGGCTTTTTTCCCTCAAATCATAAGAAAATGTTGCTTGTAGAGTTTCGGGCGATGTGACTGTGGCTACATCCACACTTTTACGTTTTCATTTAGAGACACATCAACTCTACGGATAAGCTTGGTGTCCTCATAACTTGGAGCCACCTAATCTGAGAAATTTGAAAAGGCTTTTTGCCCCTTGTAGCAGAGGAGCTGTTATTTGAGCAATTTGCGACAATTACTGCATCCAGCAGGAAGCGCAGTCCTTCCTGTTTACACTGGGATGTGCATGCCCAGTGTTCCTGGGTGGTCACATGATATGAATTTTCAGGTGTGTTAGTATGGACGGGGATTATATCTTATATGGAGCCAAAATGTGGACATGGATCGTTTTAGTATGAGAACACCATTTTCAATCGAAAACGTAGTGTTGATGTAACCTGGTTGTGTAGCACGTTGTAATGTCAAGAAGGCGCCAGTGTCCCATATTAGGAAAGAGCAAAGGTCAAGAGTGCATTCTACCAATGCTCTTTACACAAGAGAGGCTTCAAAATAAGGAAGAGAAGGAAATCCATGATCTCAAGGGACATTTTAGAGTTTTATTTAAGTTGTTGTACATGTGTTATGTACTTTTGAAGTCTGTTGTTAATATACTGCTTGCAGATATTAGGTTATCAGTGGTGAGAAGAATGATACTTTCCATCCGCCGCTGTGTGAGGCCCTGTTCTCTGAACAGAGGTCTGTGTAAGCTCTCAGAAAAAAAAAATCTGGATTTTGTTTATGCAGGATCACATGTACTAAGGATGTAATGAACTTCTCTATATCAACCACCGTCAGGTTCACTGAATGCATTTTTCATATAACCACAGAACATTTTGGGTCTAAACCAATCAAATGCTGAGATTGTTCAAATATATACCATTTATGGGTGTTGAGAAAGGAAAAGTAAAGCCCTCCTCTCGGTTCCAGCATTATAGAGGAGATGTAACCCTGAGAGCTAGGATCAGAGGTAAATCTCAGAGGAAGTTTATGCAGAGAACTGAACAATCTGAGGGAGAATATCTAAGAGGATTTAAGCAAGAATCACATCTAGTTTTAGCAAGGAATTATCTATTTTATTTTATCTTCTGTGCTTCACTTACATTGATATTTAATCTTTCATATATTTTATGACTTGTATTTGCTTGCAATGCTCAATAAAACAAAGTAGATCATTTTGATCTATTGAAACACAGACGCTTCTCATCTTTTGGGTCCTGTCACCTTCTTGATCTAGGTCTTCTTCAACAAGTTTTTGGTAAGGCTCCCTTACTAGCAGTTTTCTAGCAATGCTCCAATATGTTAAATATAATAATCTATGACCCACAAGAGACGAAATAGAGCTAGAATTGCCGGGGCAGGGGCTGTATCCAGGTTAAGCCTAGAGGGAGGGGAATGCCATAATTTTCAGAGAGGAGAAACAATCTCGGAAACACACACCAATGTTTAGTTGCCCAACCTAATTGGTAGAAACATTGTCAATTAACATAATCCATGACAGAATTGTCCTGACGTTCTGTCTGGCAGGAAGGTTGATCTCAGGTTTGTTGTTTCAGTTAAGCATGGCTGATCATTGTGCCCTGAGGAAACATCAGGCACTAAATTCTCATTTTCTATTGGTGATCATTCATGAAAACTTGCCAACTAGACTGATTCAAGATTGTCCCATGTAAATTCTCAAATACCCACTTTAAGTGGTTGTAGAGTTAGACCAGAAATGTTCAAATAACTATGATGAATTATATTATGTGAATATAAACAAAATCACTATTAGTTTGTGTTGTTCCTGATATTGGTATCCACTCAGAACCATCTTAACCCAAATAATATGTTAAGACACCTGGGAACTGCGTGAGTCAGCGGTGGATTAAATCGAATCAAGTTGAGCATTCTTGAGCTTTTTCATTATTTTTTCATCTTCTAAAAATGCTTGCGATGAGTCTCGCGTTTGAAGGTATAATGAAAATGGGATTGTTTGTTGTAAGGAATGTGCTGGAAAAAACACACATGCTCTTCAGTAAAACTACAAACAAAGTTGCATTGGAAATAGAATCTTAATCATTTTAGTCACGTTATGTCAGGGTAGCTTTTACAATCCGTCCTAAATATAATTCCGTTAGGTTTACACTCTACGCAAACTGCTGTTGTTCTGGAGACCTCCTTGATTTTTATGATATTCATTGGTATCCTGCCCTAACTGATGCTGAGCCTTTGCAGATACAGTACCATCAGGTACAGTATGATGGTCCCCTCCATCATCCATTACTACATAGGTTTTTGGCCATAGAGGAAATATCTATAATGAGAGTGATTGGTGATTGGCACGTGATCAAAGTTGAGGTACAAAATGCCCCACCTGGATAACACATGTTGTTGTATGTGTGAGAACATGAACAAGGATTCTATGATTTACCACATCAGTGATGTCGGGCAGGCCAAGAAATGGAAACCATCAGCTATAGTTTCATTGCTTATTCCTTTGGCAAGTTCTTTTGTATTCATAGTACAGTACATCAAACTGAAAGTGTTGCAACTGCCCCATGACAAGGAATTTTTTGACAGAAAACTATTAACGACCTAACTGTTCACATTGGTTTTGATTTCTGACCCAGACATGCTTGATGAACTGTGTTGCATGTGCAGCTGAACCAAATTTCACATCTGGACTCACAGAAGACACAAAGTCTAGTCTGCAGTTTAATCCTTTCCTACCCAAGGCTTTGCCATGGCCCCACTCTGACCTTTCTCTCTGCTACCACCGAGAGTTCTGGTACCGTCTGAACTGCTTTGCCCTGCGTGGTAGCAGCCTAAAAGCCGTAAAATGTGAAAAGACAGATGTTCTGTCATGAAACTATCTGTTACTAACTTTGAGGGAACAGTGCAGCTGATTTGATCCCAATTCAGAGAGGAACGTCTGCCTTTTAGTTTGTCCTTCTAAATCAAAAAGAAAACGTTTCATAATTTTTCTATTATTACCAGAGTATGTTTCCAAAGCAAGTTGCATCCCTTAAAACTAAATACAAACCAGAGGAAAAGAGGAGGTATGGCACACAGGCCACTTCATTGTTGCCTACATCTGCATGTGCCAAAAGCATTTGCTGACATTCAGTGCCAAAGGTTTGAGCTGTGTCAGTGTGACACAGATGAGCACGGAGTGAAGTTAAAGAAAAACACCCTCAGAATAATCTGACATGTAACTGATGAGTGGCCATGTGACCGCAGTCTGAACTGATTAACATAAGCATGTGAGTTATAATGAGTCTGTTTAACCCCTTGTAGACGAATGTCGCGAATTTGCCTCAAACACCATTCCGGTCTTTTTATCCCACTAATGCCTGATGTTGCAAATACTACACATACCATGAAGGTATTGGAAGTACTCTGCTTCCATCTAGTGGTCGGAGTGGAAAATACATACTAGCCCCTTGGTACTGTGCAGCAAAGTTATTTTGAGATATTAAGCTGTATTTGAAATACTGTGATGATGGAACAGCAATGATTGTACAGAAACATATGTGCTTATTCAATTTCAAGCAAAAGCAGCATCAGTATAATAATCTACATACCAGAGACCTGAAAATCTGTTAATCACGGTTATGTCCCATTATGCCTAATGTCGCTAATTTGCCTCATACCTAGATTTTATATCTATTGTATATGCTATATTGAAATCAACAATCTCCACTTAATTTAGCATCTGTATGACAGCCAAAAACACAAATATTATTTTTTTAATTATTGGAAATTAATTCAGGCAATAAGGGGATAATGGCTGCAGTGACAGAAAGAAGCTGGGAACTGCGCTTGTTGTTAATTGTTGTCCATGTGACAACAATTAACAACACAATTACATCACAATGCAACACAAGGCAATGCAGGCCAGAAACAGCTAACTAACCGAAAATCAATCAGACTCAAACATCTCTTACAGCCAACAGCTTGGGTCCTGGATATGTCACTTCTAATTCCTCTCTTGTTTGCTGTTATTTTTCTACAAGATCAACAGTAATGTTTTTTATCTTTTTTTAGCAGGTTCTCAACAGATTCCACAGTTTGTTAATGTCTACAGCAGTCCTAAGCAGTAGTAACACTCAATTATATTTTGCCATGCACGCCACTAGGTGATGATGGCCACCACCTGAAACACTACATACATAAAAAAATGAAATACCAACTGACAAACATGCAAGAAAATGGATTTGTGGAGCAGGAATGTTAAAGATGTCTTTCTTTTCTGTACATGATGTTCAAGCAACACCAGCAGTGTCAGGAGTAGTGCTTATAAAACCCATAAGAGTCTCAGTCTTTTAAACGGCCTTTAGGAATGATTTCATTGAAAACCTTAACAGGAAAATCAATTGGCTTTTTGAGGGCTTTAACATGCTCAAATTCTTACCAAAATTTGTGGTGAAAATGTACTTATTCTGGAGTAATTTTAAATGGCTATGGCAAAATTACTCAACGGGGTATTATGAAAAACGCAACTGGAAGCCCGCCATTTTGCATTTAGTGGCCATTTTGGCCATATTCCACATTTTTACTTTAAGGTAGTTGTACCAGGGCTTTCATAAGATTAATTTCAAATTTAGATGCGTGTCATCACAACAACATGGAGATACAAACTAACAAAAAGATAGATTTTTCTTCACACGGTTTGACTGTGGCGTCAAAGTATGATTACGAGCCATCAAAACACGATGTTCTGTATCTCGGGCATACATGGACCATGAATCCTTTGAGGCTAAGCCGTCAACAAGATCTCCAATCCTGCAGTGATCGTGTCAGTGGTCATAGATCAACGGAATCTCTGATGTCTTGCAAAGGTGACATCGCTCTCTCTCTCTTTCTCTCTCTCAGAATTGGGACATTTCCTCACACCGTGTAAACTTTGAGGTACGGCAGAGGTTTATCCTTCGCCAAAGGACATGATGTTGTCATAACTCCACTGTGCATTGTTCTATCACCACCAAACTTCTGTCTCATGATCAGAACAGCTCTATGTATCAATATTTCCTCAGGGTCATAGCGCCACCTATTGATCAGTGTGAAAATGAAATCGTTGTAATATTGTCCAATTGACACAAAATTACTCAAGCTACATCAAAGTCCCTACTTGAACAGATCTATTAGTCTGTATGTAATAATACTGATGGCGCCACCTACTGGCAACAGGAAATTAGCTTTGTTTTACAACTATCATTCAATTTACATAACATTTTCACAGTGTGATGTGCAATTGATAGTGTTGACCGTAATGAGCAATTTGCAGGCAAGGATCAACATCACCTGACGGACGCAGGAAGTGAAGGGTTTTTCCTTGCTTCAGTGCGCAAAACGCATGCACGCTTCAAAATGCATGTGCACGGGCCTGTTCAGTGCTGCTTTGCAGTCCTAGAAATTGTAGAAATTGTTATTTTTATATTTGTATTATTTTTTAGATGCTCTCAGCCAAATATACTTAAAAAATATCTAGTTAATAAAAGCCAAAGGCAGTTAAAGAGTTCAAGCCCAGTGTTTGTATATATAATTTAATTTACCTTTAATTTCTAAAGGTATGGCTAGGGTATGTGTTTTTGTCTCCCCACAGTCACCAAAGTGCCTGCGATTTTAATCATCTTGACCTTAATATCAAAAGTGCCTTGAGATAATGTTTATTGAGATTTGTTGCTATACAAATAAAATTGAATTGAATGGTTTGGGTTGCAGATATAATTAATTGTATTGTCTTTTATTTAAAGGTGTAACTAGAGTATGCTTTATAAGAATACATATATAACCAATATACTTCACTAGAAAGAAAAGACAAAGTAAAATGAAAGACAGCGCAGCAACTTCAATACACAAAACACTGAGAGCTGGCTTCTATGTTATGTCTATGTTGTATTAGGAGTCATAATAAATAGCCTTGCCACATTCACGAGTACTTGTGTTTTCCTGTGTGCAATCTAAGAAAGATGTATTCATAACTTGCCGCTCATCATCCAATCTGGGACTGATTTAGTTGTCTGCTGCCCAGGAGCCAGGCCGGCGCTATGGGATACTCCATCCAACACTCTGCTTTCCCACATCGAGCCAGCGGGGCCGTAGCAAGCCAATCACCTTAGTCTACCCTGACGTGCCTGTTTAAAAAACACACGCACACACACTCCAGGTAGTGTGCGTGTCAAGTGTTTGGAGGCGATACTGTAACAGCGAGGATATGTGCTTTGGCCTGGGGTTTAGAATATCGCCCCAAGAGAGGCTCAGGAGGTGTGTGTGTGTGTGTGTGTGATTGATCTGATGTACATGTATATATTTCTAAGTTTCTGTGACTATGAGAGAGTGAGCGCTGCATGTTTTCCAGCTTGTAACAGAAACAAAATTTAAATTTTGTATTGTACAATAACACAAATGGGCTGTTTTTAACATTACCTGCACTCATCAGTGATTTGTATGTCCTTCATTTAGGGTTTTTTCCAGATCAACCGCAGATAATATTGTAATGACAATTCATGACTTTCTGTAAAATTATTGGTTATCCTGTAATTTAAATACTTACTGAGATGAGGGAATGTGTGTGTATTTTAAAGCGGATTTGTATGTTTTTTGCAGCGTAATACAGAAGAAAACATATATGGAAACTTCTCAGGCATGATCTCTAGTGAAGATCAGTTTTGTTCTACTCAGGAAGCACAGTTCATACAATTTAAGTACATGTTACTGGTTTGTGTTTCCACCTGCAATCTCTTGTCGCAGTTGCAGGAACTCCATGTTGATGACCATCCTCCCTGCCCTGTTTTCAGACTTTGTCAGGGGGATAATAATGTAATTAGGTAATGAAAGACTGTACTCATACAGGACACACTGTGGTTGTTATCAGGCTTGGAATTCTGTGACTTTTGGCGTACGAAGGCCACTTGACTTTCTGGTAAGAAACTATCATCAAATATATCCTACACCTAATTTGTGTCTAACATGTTGTTTTCCTTAAAGCCATGAGATTCTGAAATATTACACATGACACTGGTTGTGGTTATATAATAGCAAAAATAGCTCAAACATTCAACTGTAAATTAATAATAAAATAGAGACATCTTGAGTGGAGGGGGATTGAGATGAGGGAGATGAGTGGAGGATGGCTGTCTGAGTGTGTCTTAGCAGCATGATAAGCAATAACCAAACAAGTGTAACCACATTGTAAACTGCTGTAGGGGTCTCAGAATATGTTACGTTAAGTGGTTCTAAAAAATAGCAGGGTTTGATTCAGCTAAGTTCTGAATAAATCAGCTATCAATTGCTAACAAGCTAACACTGCATGTAGGTAGTTCGGTTGTTGGTTATTTTTCTCTTTTTTTTTAATTCAGCCCTGGTGCTCAAAATCACAACCACTCCAAGCTGCAGGACTGCTGGTGTTCTACTTATGCTTTTAAAGTGACCTTGAGATTTCAACACATAAGACGACCTAAAGGTCATGGAGGTATACAAGGACTTTGTGGTCGTTACAGCCAGCCATGAAAGTCCTGCCCTTCTTTATATCACTATATACTATTACCGACGTGCCTAACAGCCCACTTCAGTGTTTTTTTTAGCCCCGCCAAGGAGGTTATGTTTTGAACCATGTCCGTTTGTTTCATGGTTTGTTTGAAAGCAAGATCATGCAAAACAATTAAACTTTTCTGATGAAAACTTTTCTGGAAAGGTGCTGTATTGGTCAGGACAGAACCCATTGCATATTACATCTGGATCAGAGGAAGATTTCTTTAGTTTCTTCGAGGCTGTCCTTCTCTAGCTGACCAAAAGTTTGACTACAGGAGTAAATCATGCAGGCATTTTATATGATGTGAGAAATCTTGCATATAACTACTCTATTTGCTTAGAAAGTTGACGCAGGTGTTTAACGATGGTAGGGCAGTTTGCTTTTTGCATTCGTACTAAAGATATTTCTTTACCCTCAAACTTGTATCCTTCAGCTGAGAATCCTTTTCAGACATTCCACAGTCCTGCTGATATTTGTTCTTAACCGAAAGCCTCAGCATGCTGTGTGCATGTTCTGCTGTGGACTGACACATGGGCTATGTGTGGAATGCACATGTTGTGTCGGAGACATTCTAGGATGTCTTCTAGGAAAGGTGAGGGTGACTTTTGTTGAGTCATGTGCTTCCACCAAAACCATAAAAGTATCTCCTGTATGTGTGGAATTCCTAGACCAAATGCATTTTGCGTGATGCCACTCGGTCAATCACATCTGTGAATTCCAATGATCATTTGAATAAAACCATAATGCTAGACATTATGATGCTCTGGACATTTGCCTAGACCTTTCTGAATTTTAAGTCATGGTGCGACGAGCAGCAAACATTTATCAGCTTTGACTCCCTCATCCTTTGAAAAGTTCTCCTTAGATTCAAAAAAATGTTTTTGTTCTTGCACCTGATATGGAAAAAATCATTTACATTCTCTTTTGTACAGTTTCTGATCAGAGATACATTTTCAGTGGGCTGATAATGGTCATCATTATCCGTCTTTATCTCCCCAGTGGCATTAGATCCAATTATGGGTTGTAGTTGTTGGTCCCTACACATGATATATCTTATATCAAATCAGATCCTGTGGTTTCAGCTCAGATCCTACAGACAGATTATCCTCAAACAAGTTTGGAAGGGCATTTCTGCGACATTGACCTCTCTCAAGTGCAGTAGTTAATCCTCACTCAATATGTAGCTGATGGGATGGACTTTTTCAACAGATTGAACCTTCTTATGCAACCTTTTTGCATTTTGGTCATAGGTTGTTTAAGATAGTTGGTATTTATACTCCACATTTGTTTTGATTGTTGACAGTGATGTGATGTTGATAAAAAGAGCCCTCAAAGAACACCTCAGACTTACTTGAACATCTAAAAATGTTTGTGTTTGTTTAGTTGGCTGAACTATACCTGTATTTATTTGACATTTTATTGAAACACTGCATTGGGGAAAAAGAAGAAATCATGTTAATGTTTTACACTTTTCAATCATTGCAGTTACATTATAGTCCCTAACTGGCCCTCATCCTAACACACAGTACCATAGTGTTCCATTCATCTCCACACAAATCTGATGAATTGTCATGTAAGAAGTTTTGATCTGTAACAAATGGCCTGCTAACTAGTATTGCTTGTATATTCTGCTATCACATATGTGTTCAGATGAGTTTTAAAGATATTCATCTCCTGAGTGTATATATAGTGGTGGACCACCAGATGAACTGTTGAGTTAGTCTCTGGGAAACCAAAGTTCTGTTTTCATGTACCAAATCATGAACTAAAAATGTGACCTAAAAAAGAGCAGGGGTGATCTTTTAAAAGAGGAGACTGCCTGTCTGACCTGAGAAATAAACTGCTATATATTGTGTACATTTCATGTTGATATAGGATGTCTGTTGAGAAGGTAGCTCATAAACTATAGGAATTTGCTTATTTTACGTTGTCCTCTTGTGATATTTCCCTGAGCAGATCCCATTTCCTTTCTGACATTTGAGTGTTTATAGGGTACCTGGGATACAGAATGACATTGTATTTAACCATCTTAGTTATTGTGAAAGGAGGACAACTTGTTTAGGCTGCATATTGATGCTTCAATATAAATCCTTCAGTTTAATTTGTCCTCAGAGACCTGAAACCTATTTTACTTAAAATAGATGCTTGTTGGAGACATTTTTAAAAGGGAGCATGAGAGCTTTTCCTCCACTCATGTGTGTACATTGAGAACATTGAGTCTGAAGTAGAGAAATCCCGTTTCCCACAAATATAATGTGTATTATTTCTAGTAATGCCTGGCCGATTGAGTCTGTGGGTTTAACTGTGTTATAAATGTGATATTTATTTTGTGGGTGGCTGACCATATAGCTATGAGATCAAGTGTCCAGAGCAGACTCATCCAAATAACACCACAACTGTGCATGATAAAATCTCCCCACTTTTTCCAATGTGGTAAAGCTGCCTCAAGCAACCTTTAAAGAATGCAGAGTTGTGACCTTTTGCCTCGAGGCAGGCAATGATTGTCAAACCAGTCGACTTCCAAGGGCGATGGAAAAATTCCAGCCAAACTTGTCACTCATGTTGAGAAGCAGTTAGCATCCATTGGCTGACACAAGTGTTGAGTTATTATCATGTGTTTTTCCACTAGGTTAGCAGATTGACTCTAAATACTGCCTTACATAAAGGCCTTATGCAAAGAATAAGCTGGTCAGAAGCATTAATCAGAGTTGATTGTTGTTAAGCCCAGCCTGTGGAGAGCACAACAAAGAAGGGAGGTCCACACATCAATCATTTAAATAAACAATGATTTATTGAAATCAACTTAAGCAAAGTGAATTTGACCACGGGCCCAGTCAAGGCCTGTATTCCATTCAAGTTTTACAGTGTACTGACCCTTTAATACTGAATCAAACTAACTAAAGGCCCACAGATCATCTATATTGATACATGCCAGTAAAAGATGGACTGAGACAAGGAATTTCCCCGAGATTACAATAATTTATTCAGCAAATGACAATTTCGACGATATTTAAAGCAGAACATTTTATCCATACAAGAAGCTTAAAATTGTAAAAATGCCATATATATACACCTAAATGTGTGTGTATATATATATAGAATACTTAACAGGGTACATCAACAATAGGAAAGGAGAGTGCTTAAGGGTGATTTGGCTGTGGCTGCTGACAGTGGGAGGACAAAGTTATACTGGGACGGAGTACGTTCACACACGTTCACATACACACACACAGAGAAAAACTTAAACAGAACAGCAATGGCCTTCAGCATCTCTCCTGGTTATAGCACTGCACGCAGCTGTCATAACCTGTTGCACCAGGGGTCACATGGAAAGGGACTGCATGCATAAACTCATGGCTTATATGGGAACCAAAGAAATTAGAAACCAGGAAGTAGGAGGTGCTAAAGGCCGATTTATACTTGGGTTTTACGCAGGCACGCTAGCACGCAAGACCCTTGCGTACCCCCTCTTGCGGCTTGCGTGCGTCCACCAATTTTTCTAACTATACGACAAAGCTACGCAAGCCTCACGCAGCCTGCAAGGCTGTGATTGGTCTGCTAACTACATCCTTTCCGGAGTCGCATTTCCGGTTTCATGCAGAAGAGATCCGAAAGTATGACCACTTGTATAACCCGTCACTGACTATGAAAAGGCTATGAGGAGCAGCAGTGGCGATGTAAATAAACAGTCGACGACGACTGCCACATACAAAGAAGGCGTCTCTAAGGCCGTCTTCGACAAAACTCGTTACTCCGCCTAGTGTCCTGGCAGGGAATTGCTTTGCAACACGCGCAACCCCTTGGGGAACCATAAACCAAAACGAGTCCGTCGATGCAACTGTGTGGCCAGCCGCAGTTGCAGCCGCAGTTGCAGTCGCAGTACTATAATTCGGCCTTAAGGCCTACCGATATCTACAGTAGCCCTTGAGGGACATTTCACTACCGGGTACACTGAGTATGTTTAATCAATAATCAGTAGTGAGGTGTAGTTGTTGGATGATGTGTAACTGCCTGGATGCCCACATTTCATTTTCCACCTCTTAACTTTGTCAAATCAGTTTCACAGTTTCACAAAAGCATTTTTTCTTCAAGCTCTCTTTACCTCAGGCAAGGAGGTTATGTTTTCAATGTTGTTTTCTGACTGTTACAAGGACTAGGCAAAAACTACTTAACTAATTTTATTAAAATTTGGAGAAAAGATGGGACAGGGGGCAAAGGCAAATAAGTTACTATTTTAAAGACAGAGGCAAATGCGGGGCATTCTTTCAAAAAAAAGAAAGAAAGTTTTTCACGTTTTCACCAATTTAACATAAAATTATTCATAGATCTTGATCAAATCAGGCATATTTAGGGGGCTGGTATCTATGAGTGTGTGCAATTTGTTGAAGCTTAAGGGGACTGTTGGGCTTTGGCAGAGGTATGTGCCCAACTGACTGGTGTTGTAATGGTGCAGATGCTGTATTCTATGAGCTGAGGTTGCACAATTAAACATTGTTTACTTCAACAAAGTGTGATAAAAGAGTTTGATGATGATGCTGATCACCTAGAGGCAAGAACTGTTCAACCTCAGAAAAACCTGACAAACAAAAGACTTATCGTTTATCCAGATGCAAGGGACTGCAATCTACTGATGTTCACGTTGATGATCTGAAGAAAGTTAGTTTGGAACCTTAAATGAAAGACATTGATAACAGACAGAGTTGCATATGGTATAAATATCAAATACTAAGCAGACTGATAAAAAAGTCACGGTACAATAGGAAGTGGACATTTGCTTTGCTAGCAACGTGAGATTCCAAAAGCTACATGAATAAACCATAGTGCCAGTTCTGAAACCGAATAGAAAGAAAGCCCAGACTGTAAGCAAACTCACTGAAAGTAAAACCAAAGTCATACGGTGGAAGATTTGGATCTGAACATAGACAGAGAAAGAGTCCTGCACATGGCATGAGATGTTTGGTCACAGTAATTCAGCAGAATACCTAGGATCGATCAATTTCTATTAGAAAAACTGTGCATAAATGTTCACAAGTCACATACATGTGAAAGTGATCAAACATTATGTGGTTAGGTTAACAAAATAGAAAACTTTCCTCACAAGGTCTCTTAATCTTGTCCTGTCTTGTTATTTCCATGAATTGTGTTTTGTTCATAGCTGGACTGAACACATCAAAAGAATAGAAGACCATATGGTTGATGCTGACTGTTATATCTAGGAAAAGACAGTGAATTTGAATCAAAGAACACTTGAAAAATGATGCTTTAAGTTAGTGCAGACTAATTAAATTGGTCCTGGAACCCACCATATTTAAATAGACTTTAAATATGTTCCGCCAGTAAATAATCAAGACTCTTAAGAAGGAACTAAAATAGATGTAAAGTCTGCAAACCCTGGAAAGAGTTGTTACAGAGATGCCCTAAGTGCTTTCAGTTGTCGATGTGAGCCAAGGCAACCATCAAATCGAGCTCTAGACTGTGTATCTTTAACAAGTAAGGGCAATGGTCAGAGGCTTTCCTTTAGGATTTAATCAGCGCTGAAGGTGTTTTGGAGGTGACTGTTCCAGCAACTGGAAGGTCTGGTTGAAGTCGTGAATATGCTAGATGACCTTCTGATGACAAGCCCATAGTAGCATGTGTGGAAAGGACAGGAGGAGGAGTAGGTGGAGAAGAAAAAAGAGATTATGGTGGATTTCAGGAGAAATAAGCCCCTACCTTCTCCAGTCTGCATTAGTGGGACTGATGTGGGAATTGTCCCATTGTACAAGTACCTGGGAGTGCATCTGGATAATGAACTGGAGCTGTCTAACGACACAGATGCTGCTTACAAGAAGGGCATGAGCGGCTCTACTTCCTGAGGAGGCTGTGGTATTTTAATGTCTGCAATAGGATGATATCTATCTGTCTGTCTGTCTCTTTACACAGAAAGAGAGTCAGGTTGATGAAGGGCAAAATGATGCAAACTCAAACTCAAAGCAATCAGCTAATCTGAGTTGGATGTTGAATACTGTTATTCAAAATCTCACAAAAACTTTTCAAAAGTGAGACAAGTGATGCTTGACAAAATTCTCATGACACATATAGTGGAAATGTGTTGAATGGTAGTGCCGCAGCAGACACACTGATGGTGCAGACACACAGGCGAGGGAGCTACACCAGTACAAAGACAGTGTGTTCCAGATGGTAAAGAAACCAGACTTTGTTTGAGTTTAAGGTAACTACATTGCTTTGTCCCATTTCCATTAAATTGTTTTACTTTAACCTTGGGCCGAGTAACAGAAGCTTCCTAACTTGCAGATCTTAACTGGTTGATATCCATCGTAATTAGATTTGGTTTCGTGGGGAAAAAAGCCACTTAAGATGAATAGTTCTGAGGTCAACCTAACTTAAGTGTATTAGACACGCTTCCTTTCTTCCCACAATCTTACATAAACTCTCCTAAGTTTAGAATAACACTTAAACTATCCAAACCTCAACATTTCCACAATTTAGCCGAGTCATTTAAGCCATATGGCTTCTCCTTTATTGCTTGACACAACCAAGGCAACATCAACAGGCAGGACCTATTGAGAGGCTAATGCAAATCCCAAATGTATTGCAGGCCCATGGTCATAATATCAAAGAGTTCAGGGGGGTAGTTTAGTCCCTCCTTTTTAGACATGGGTGTCCGCAAATTTCCATTTGTGTTTATTCTTTGAGTCTAAGTAAATCACTTTGGTATCCCTTAACACCTGCAAAAATACTTAATAAGTTTGCCTCAAGGCAAAAGAATCGGCAGCTCTTTCCAACCCAGCCTGCACCTCAGCGAGTGAAGTGGTGCACGATAAGTGAATTCAGCAGAACTCTGGCCTTTATTTGTATTAATCTACAATTTTTTCTGGTTATTATCTGGTTGTTTTGATTACACTTTTCAGAGAACTCTCCAACCAAGGAGGTGTTGCAGTGTGTTCATTAGCATTGTTTGACGGACACCGGTGGTTACATTCCATGACCCTTTGCTTGTTTACACTTTCACTGAACCACCATGCAAATCCTAGTCTGCCAGGAGATACACAACCAATTTATTATGCATTCCATCCAAGGGGTGGGCATTTCTGTGTTGAGTTTAGGTGGCAGAATTTACTGCAGCTAGCATGAGTTGAAGCAGTTTTTATAATACAAGAAATATTGGGAGCAAAGTCTGTGACACATTCTCCCTCTTTTATATTATAATTTTGGCTAGAAGCGCAATTGTTCAGCAGCCTGTGAGATGAGGACCTCCCTTCAGTCTGCACACAGCTTTCCCATTATTGTAAGTTTGACTCGAAAATTTGACCCAGCTGTGGTCTTTACATACAAGCCGCAGACTGGCAGAGAGTTGAACACACTGGAGGGTAGATAAAGGAAGTCAGACTCGGCTGACAGATGCTTAAACACTAACTTGATGCATGACACAGCCATTTTTACTACTCCGGACATTCAGACTCGAAGAATGTCTTAGTTTAAGACGATTCATAATTGTGTAAACTTTGAGATGACGTGGACCACCTACCATTACGTACCATCAATCACCTCAGCATCTGAGCTGACGTGAGCGGCAGTGTTGGGAATGTTTCCCTCGCAATCAAAAAGACTTATATGCATCTAGCTTCTCTTGCTCTTGAAGCATTCTTCAGATATCTCTATATAATCTTAAACTTGTACTAAATACTGTTGTGAGCGTTCCGAATGTGTTTTTTATTCTCAGAAAGTTCAAATTTGTTGAACTTTGACCTGACCTGAGCCATATCACTGTCAACCCCTTTGAACTGAGAGATGGATGGACATTTACGCACTGAATTTCCAGAACTATACGATGGCAAATTTGAAACTACATGCAGCTGCCACCGTAGTTACAGGAAAACAGCTTGAGGCTCTGGAGCATAATGTCCGCCTGCTGGAAACATTAGCATTGTAGATAAGGTGGCATGTTTAGCACAGCAATGAGCTAAGTCTCAAAAGGGGTAAATACTGCGCCAACAAATATGGATTCTTAAGCACATAACCACAGATTTCAGTCAGTTGCCTACATTTAAACAGGCCACTTCCTGTCACCTTGGACCACTCTCGTTCTCCCTATGCATGTTACTCCTGGTACAAGTCATCAACAGGCGTAATGTTGAAATCAATCTCTACGCACATGACACTGAATTGTACCTTTCTCTTAAACCCAATGAATTCTGACAACTAAACACTCAACAACTGCCTCTCAAATGCTGGATGGCCCAGAACTCTCTGCCACTAAACGTGAACAAGACTGAGGTTATGATTATTGGCCCTGGCTCAATAACACTTGTACAGCTAAACATCTGGCCTCTGCGTCCAAAATATGAATGAAAACTGCAAGAACCTTAAATTGTTTAGCAAACAAACATGTTAATGCAGTTGTCCAGTGATGTTTCTGCAACTCAGGCAACTCTCCCAGATCAGCTAAATTTGATCCAGGAGTAATCTTAAATAGTTGTTATAACAGGATATTTACCCAATTGCATTGATTATAATGCTGCAAGATGTTGGTTCCTCAAAGTTATTTGATAGGTCTTCAGGAAGGGACAGTCAAGGCAACTACATTTGTTTTCCATGACAATAAAGTATAGCTCAGGCAGCCAACATGAGCTGTGCTGCTCTAATCATGTGAGATGCCTCACTCTCTATAATGCACACACCTTCCAATTTGTTGCTCCGACAGGGTTAAAGATGTCTTCTCATCACTCCCTATTATATTATTATACTATAGTAATGAAGTTTGACGACAAACTCTAACTATGTTCTGCTGCTGCAATAAACATTTCAAAGAGAGAGTTTTCTGATTGAAATATGAGTAAAATAATCTAAACAGATGATTGACCATTGTTATGTCCCCACCCACGGGAACCCTGATTTGCCCCTCATAGAACAACAAAGTGCTGCTAATAGATGCACTGTATAAATGTGTGTGTGAATGTAAAAACTGTACTGTAAAGCGCCTTGAGTGGTCATCAAGACTACAAAAGCGCTATATAAATACAAAACCAAAACCATTACCACTGTGTGTACATAGTCCAGTAGTAAGTGGATTTGCCCCTCTATCCACACAGTTAATCAGGAGTTTGGGGATGTATAACTTCTACTCCGGAGCAGTAAAAATGATTATAGAGCTGGTGGGAGAAACAAGTAAGAAATTCTGTCAGGAGTTTCAGACATGTTTTTTGCAGTTAAGAACTGTTCTGCTGCTGCCGTGAATGGCATCATTACACCTCTCATATTTTTATGTATCCGCGCTCCCAGGTTGTTTAAATAGACACATCCCGTGTTTTATTTGTAATTAAAATGTTTTGATATGTGAAGAGGTGTCTAGACCTGTTCCTTGCTGTCTTGCATTCTCAAAGTCTGGACAAGCCAGATGTTTATTTTTGGAGAACAAGAAAGAAATTAATACATGTATATTAAATTCTTAGATGGAAGCATTAGGGAGGAGGACTACTACTGTCTTCCCTCATTTATCAGTAAGATCAAATTGGAATTAACAGTTCAACCTGAGCTAATCTTACTCTGCTTTCATATATACTACTTGATGTTCTGCAACATACAAGTATTGATAATAATTGGAACAAATAAGGAATGTAGTATTGATGTAATTTGTATAATAAACATTTTATTAATATTAATGTTCTTGTCTCATTAATCCAGTGTCTCCTTAATAATTTCCTTTATTTCCGTTTATTTTCCTTTATCTGTGCTCAACGAAACTCCTCTGGCTTTATGAGAGAGAGTGGAGTATCTTGTAGAAACAGCTGTTTGTCTCGTGCTCTCTCTTGCTGACTGTGCATTCCTTTGAAATCAGGACTGAAATTTTCTTGGCATCTGAACCCAAACTTGGAGTAAGTGTACAAACAAACGCGTTGTCATGTTGGTTGTTTGCAGGACAAATTGAATTTAATATAAATTTGATATTACTAGTACGCATAATACATTTTAACCATTAATGGTAAAACAAGGAAATATCTGCATGATTACTCTGACCATCTTCATTAATCAAGGTCATCATCTATCTGCACAACTCTTATAAGAATTAGTGTTTTGTAGTAGTGGAGATCATCACAAAGTCCAAAAACATCATGCCTAGAAGTGTGTTATCCAGACTCAAGTCAGACATGCCTATTATTTGACACTGGGACAGTACAAGCAGTCAAAGGACAACAAGCAGAGATAATGTACCAATGTTACAAATAAAAAATTGCAACGTTACAATAATATTAGTTTTTCTGGAAATATTAGATGTTGTCCATCCATTAGACATACCGATCATCTTTTGAGGGTCACGGGCGGGTCTGAGACAATCCAAGCTTTATTAAATCTGATTGAATCTAGTCCAATACCTCAACCTGGGTTTCCATCTGATTTGTTTTTCCAAGAGATACCACAAAAAGCTTTCATGAAAATAGATGTACCGACTATTTTGGAATTTGTTTCCACAGCTAAATCATAATATTTACTGAATACAGAGCATAAGTTGCACCTGAACTGGACCCCTTATAAAACGATCAATGTGTGGATGTGAAAAAGGGTTTTTAACAGCACCAGTCTGTCTGTATTTTTTTCATCATGCTTACATTCACATGCTGACATCTAACCATAAGACGAACTTTATGTGAGTTTACATGTTCAGCATTCAAAAGATGAGCATATTATGTTAATTGGCAACTCTAAATGACCTGCAGAGGTGTGAGTGAGGGGTTGTTTGTCTATATATATATCATCTCTGATGTATTAACCATGAAAATTATGGATGGATCTTATTTTCTAGAGTGGTAGGACTGAGACACCTTTCTACCTGTGTTTGGACACTCTTTCTGAAACTTCTGCTTACCTGAATTTTGTTGTTGCCTTGCTTGTCCACTGGATTTAAACCGTTTTTTTTAAGTTGACTGTGTAGCATTTACCTCTAATGGGCCAAATACTGGACTAGTTCTAGGTTCTGGGTTTTAAGGAGTGGGGTGAAAGCATAAATAATAAGCCAGAGATCAGGTACTTTAAATTCAAAGCCGGCACTTTACTGAACACACTTAACAAATAACATAATAAATAAAGTATATATCATAAACATAATAAACTTAATAAACATATACACACATAATTCAAACAATAAAGGAGGGGTTAGACGAGTGGAGCTCTTCACTCTTCTTCCCTGTATTCTCTTGTTCGGTGTGATAGTCTTTTCAAAATAAAGTTCCGTTCGAAATCCTTAATTAGTTCAATTCAAAAAAAAGAAAATGTTGATACTCCTACCACTCTGGCAGTGAGCAAAGTCCAATCCGGGCAGTGGCAGAAGTCCAGTCCAGGTGGAAAGGGATGGTTGATTCAGCCCTTACGACCGGAGTCCGCCGATCTTCTCGCTCGCCATCTTGTCTCGGTTGCATGTGTATCCTCCAACACACACACGTGTCTCCTCACAGGTTCCCTGATCGTGGAACCTCTTCAAGCATGTAAAGCACTTTTCAACAAACTCTGGGTATTGCTTTTAAGTCTTAACATATCTTTGTAACACATGGTTTTTAGCAGCCAAACATCTTCGCTCTCCTCTTTCCTTTTGTTTGTCCTTTTGCTTCTCTCGAGTCTCCTCCCTCACTTCCCTTTTATACTCTATTATGTGCCTCCCCTTCCTGCACCTCCACAGAGGGAAAATCTCTTAAAGGGGAAAGCACTCTCACCTGTCTTAAAGGGAAAGCGTTTTTAGTCAGAAGACTTTTAATATTTCTCCATTAAATGATCTTTAACATGGGTTTTAACTGACTTTAACCAGTTTTACTTATTTATTAATTTAATGGACTATTTATCTATCTATACATTTACAATACATTTTTATATTTATTTATATCACATTTATCTATATTGTAACTATTTAATGATTGATATTTAATGTGGACTATTTATTTATTTAGTATACATTGCAATGCATATTTATATATTTCAAGTATATCTATATTATCACTTTTATAATATGGGAGATATTAATATGGGTTACAACTGCTCCTAGGATCATTTACCCACCTAAAGAATAACCAGTTAGCTCTCAAAGTCATTACAACCACTCTAGGATTGTCAATCAATTCAACATACTGTTGCTGTACATGCATCTGAATCCAATTATTACCAAAGAAAAGCTTGGAATCTGCTCCATAATTAAACTTGACAATTCAGATACCTAGTGTTTCTGAGACTACATGTTCTTGTGCACCTACACTTTGATTGCATTCAAACCCCAATTTACCAGCTACTGAGAGTAAGTTAATACCACCCAGGTCCCATTTTTTTTGCCATTTGATACAAGGGACCGTAGCACAAAATGATGTATTTGGAAGATTTGCATGGCTCTACCTTGAGCAAGGATTTGATTTTGTGCAAGTTATTTGGCTAAAACCAGCTGTGAGTAGCATCTCTACAATTTTACATTAGACGCCATCTCATGACACTTGTTCAATTTAGTATGGCAGGCGATGGATTTTTATGAAAACTGGAAGAAGATTCCTCATCCCTGCCATAGACTGTACAAAGAAAATGTAGCTGTTATGTTTCAAGTTTACCAGCACCACAGGTGTTTTACCGCTGTATGTGCATGGGTGTATTTAGAAAGTGGGTGAAAAGTAACAAGTCCACCTGGGTGTCATCAATACAGACTGGTGGGCAGCTCCAATAACAAAAAAACTCACTACTGCAAAGCAATCTGACTATATATAGGGCAGGTGGCTCCCTGCAAACAAAACAGAACAGTATAAACAGTCCACATAAGGTTTGGTGTTCAGTATGATGTTTGATCTTCTTGATGTTCTTTTCAGTTTCAGTTCTGCAAAGCATCTTGAATATATTGAGAATAGCCTTTGGTCTACAGCCTCTTGAATAACTTTTAACTTTGCTCCTTAAAAGTGTTTAAGTGGCAAAACTGCAACAAAATTATCAGACTCTTCTTTTTCATGCTTTTTAGAGTGACAAACAATTTTAGGTTGAGGTTTCTTGGAAACGGTACTGTCATTTTTGTGGGTTTGGCACAATCTCAACCGTACCACATGAGTTTGTCAGGCAGACATTGTCTTCTAGTAATCAACAAAAAATGTAAGGAGTAATGAACCTGTGGGTGAGTAGGAGGATTTTGTATTGTCGATGCGTTGTGGGACGGGAAGCCAGTTGAGATTCTGGAGAATAGGGGTGATGTGGTCACGGGAGTGGGAGTGGGTGAGCAGGCAAGCAGCAGAGTTCTGGATGTGCTGTAGTTTATTAAGTATTTTGGATGATGTGCCCTAGAGAATGCTATTGCAATAGTCAATTCTAGAGGCGATAAAAGCATGGATCAGAGTTACAGCAGCAGAGGAGGAGAGTGAATGGCGGAGATGGGCTATGTTTTTAAGGTGGAAAAAGACAGTTCTGGTAATTTGGTTAACGTGATGGTCAAAAGAGAGCTTGCTGTCAAACAATACTTTGGGGATGCGGATGTGTGGAGAGGGAGAGAGAGTGGAGTTGTCGATGGTGAGGCAGAAGTGGTATCTGTTTTCAGTAAAGGATTTTGGACCGCTGATGATGATAACGTCTGATTCATGTCACTTTAATGTCACAGTTTCATTTTTTGCATCCAGGATTTAATGTCAGTGAGGCAGTTTGTCAGGGGGGATCAGTAGCAGTGGTGATGGATTTAGTGGAGATGTAGAGCTGGACGTCATCAGAGCAGCAATGAAAGAGGAGACCATGTTGACATATGATGTTACCTAGAGGGAGTTAGTAGAGGATGAACAGGAGAGGTCCAAGCACTGAACCATGGGGGACGCCTTGGGTCAGAGGAGCGGTGGAGAAGGGGCCGTTGTTAATACTGATGAACTGTTTGTGAGATATGAATTAAGCAAGAAGAGAGCAGTACCGATGATGTTGAGGGAGGATTTGAGGAGGGAAAGAAGAATTTTGTGGTTGATGGTATCCAAAGCTGCAGTGAGGTCGAGGAGAATGAGCATGTTGTAGAAACCTAAAATGCCACAGATAGATAACTGAGAGCAGGTCTAAGACAAGCCTGGACCGGCTCTAACTATAAGCTTTATTGTAATGGATGTTTTAAGCCTACTCTTAAACGTGACGCAAGTGGGAGATGATTCCACAGGAGAGGAGCTTGACAGCTGAAAGCTCTGGCTCCTACTCTACATTTGGAGACTTTAGGGAATACAAGTAAGCCTGAATTCTGGGCGCGCAACAAGATCCTGGTTAGGACAAAAACTGTATTTTCTTTGAGTATTTAGATTTTGAATTAGAGGAACATCTACACGATTTTATTGCTGCAGCCAATTCAGTTGCTGTGGACATTCTCTGCAATTTCTCCTGCCAGCGCCGTTGTGAATAGAACTGAACAGTCGTATCAGGCCATAATGTGAAATACCAGGAGCGGGTGAAAATGTGTGTGTGTGCTCCCATACAACGCACACAAACACAGAAGCCCCCGTGGCTCCGGCCCCACTCACTCGCTCAGAGCGACACATGCAGTGAGATCAGAGCTCGTTCACGTGAAGCCGGTAAGCACATTTTTTGAAGAACAGTGGAAACAGTGAAAACAGAGTTTCTCTGGTCCCAGCTGCTCAGTGATCAGAGCAGAAGCTGCAGTTGGTTTGTACCGAGCTGGAGTTTCTGTTTCCCCCTCCACTCTGACCTGATCAGTACATGTAGTAACTTAGTGTTTGTTTAATTCACTCCAGAGTTTATGAGGCTGCTTTTAAACATCAGGACAAATGACTCGTCAACATTTTGTTGCAATAACACGAGATGTGACACTCACAGTCAGGACTCAGTGTTAAAATGAGCGGAGCGACATGTAGACACATGATCGGACACCATTGAATAATAACTCAACAGCTGATTGTAAGTTTGTCATCTTAATCATCCCAATAAAAAATTGAACAAATGGCTGTGATCTAGTTCGTTTTGGAACAGTAAACTTACAAAAATGTTACTATGAACCTGAACTATAGTTAATTTTCAATTAAATGAACTGAACTTTCAACTAGTTCTTTTAAGTGTGAGCTGGTACAACCTTTCCCGTGTTTCTCTCTCCCCGTCCATCTTCTGTTCTTTCTGCTGCAGGACGTGTGTGTCGAAGGGGGTGTGGCTGGCTTCTCCTTCTCTGCAGCACAGAAGGCTCACCTACTGTCACTCAAAGTCATCATCCTCCCCATAACAACCTGGTCTTGACTCCACTGCTCTGCCAGATAATTCCGTCTAGTTCGGTAGTTACTCTGTGTGTTACTTGTTAATCTTCGATGCGCTTGTTTTTTGGATGTTCCTCACCAGTGTTTTTCTTCTCTGTTTTGACCCAGATATCCTGTGTGGCTTGCTACTCATCTACGTTTAGTCTTCCATGTGCTCGGCCCTCCTGCCTTTTAGGATTCCACCAGCCAGTCTGCTCTCTGCCTCCACTGCCTTAGTTTCTTAGTTGCTTTCTTTATTGAGAAATAAACTCCTTTATTTATCCTCACCGGTATTTTAGTCTCTGCTTTGGGGTCCAAGGTAAAACAAGACTACTTTCTTTTTAAAAAAAACTAATGAATGCAATAACCAACTTGTCAACATGCCTTATACGTCTATAAACCAATCATTGTTAATGTAGATACATTAGACTACAAAGAGCATAAACACAATTCAAAGCTGATAATGTGTTCACCAGGATACAATCGAGCTTTCACAGCTACAATTAGTTATTACAGAAGATAAACAACAGTAGCTGTATATGCTCATTAACTTTGGTCATTTCCCTGTTTGCATCCATCCTCTGCTGCCTTAATAATGCAGCTCCCCCACTGGTGCAGTATGAAGATAAATGAACACCCCAAAGCTGCAGAGGGTGAATAGATGTTTATGTAGCTGGAACCACTTCAATATCTTTGTACTCTGAGCTTCACCTCTTCCCCAACTTATAACACAAGCATCATGAGTATTTGTGCATGCTGAGCAGGTCTGTATTACAGTGTGTGTATTGAAGTGTGTGGGTTAATGTTGTGTTTGTGTGTTTGGATGTGTATGTGCATATATGTGAACACATTTCTTTCCCCAGAATGTTTCATAATTATCATGGCTCATCCCTCCGGCCTCCCACATATGCACGGGATCTACCGCTCCTGAAGAGCTTTACACTTCACATCCTGACTGTGCTCTGTGACTCTCTGTTATGCTCTTCAAATCTTTTCTCTCTCTTCTCTCAAGTTTGACTTGATTGTAACTCCCACCCCAGATTTCACCTTTTACCCTCAACCTTCAAAGTCACATCAGCTTTTCAGCACAATTATATACATCAACATAAATGTCCCCCAGAGGATGAAGACACATTAATCATATGGAGACACCACCAGAGGTTTCAGACCCATAGACAAATCTGAAGGAGACTCAAGGTCAGATTCAGTTCAAAAGACCCGCACACACGCATCAGGGAAGTGAAACGTTGATACAGACTGAAGAGTCACTGTCCACACAATATCTGAAGCTGTCTGATGTTTCCTTATGTTACGGAAGCTGTTTACCAATAAATCAGTGGGAATAATAAGCTATCCAAATGTGGCTGCAATCACAAGTCACTTGTCTCATGTGACCGTCCCCTCCCTTTCCACATCTGCCTGTTAGCACTGTCAAATATCCTACAGGGGAAAAAACAACAACCTCTGGGTTAGCGCCCTCCACATCAAAGATGACAAGTTATGAAGAGGCTTTGGATTGTGCAATCCCACAGTAAATTAATTTCTTGAGGCTGAAGTTAGTTATCCTGGAAAAGCGAACAAGAAGCAGGATAAACTTAGAAATGCAACCTCAATGGTCGCCAACCCGTCGATGCTGGAGTGCTTTTACTTTGAAAGGGGTTCGGGAAGTGGTGTGAATACGTTTGTGTCAAAGAAAGAGAAACATTGTGTTTCACAGAAGAATAAACAAAGAAAATGATCTTTCACCTGAGTTTAAATATTTATCTGATGAAATTATGTCACAAACATGTATTTTAAAATGTTAAAACCACTTTTTGTTTGCGTTTCAAAATAAAGCGCTCCATGGTCCGTTGACGGAATCCATTATTTTATTTAGTGTATTTTATTGTGATATATTTGCAGGCCCCGGAAGAGGCATGGCTTCATACTGTATAGTAATTGTATTTATTTGAGTACAGGGACTACTTTCATATGAGGAAATAGTCACATTTATGGCCATAATCAAGGCAAAGCACAACTGCCTTTCTTTGTGTATAGTTTTGATCGTACATTGAGCCTTAACAGAAATTGCAAAAAATATTAGGGTGGTAGATCTTGGCTTACGTTTGGAATTAAAAAGTGATCTTTGGCTTGAAAAGGTTGGTGATCGCTGCTCTACAACTAAGCCCGTCCCTTTTGGCCCTCTCGTCAAAGCTATGCATCCAAAACGCATGACACAACTCCGAGAAGCTGACTGGTCACTGCTTCAGCGTTTTATTTATTTGTAGCTCGTGAAGACTCATGACGACCATGCGCAGTGAAAGCAGTGGACAGGGGGCCAAACTAGTGCTGCAGGATATTAGGAAAACATGCGATATGCAATAACGTAAGTTTATTACCCAGACTGAGTTAACACATGTGTCTGATGTGTGTGTGTGTGTGTGTGTGTGTGTGTGTGTGAGAGAGAGAGACAGAGAGAGACAGAGAGAGAGAGAGAGAGAGAGAGAGAGAGAGAGAGAGAGAGAGAGAGAGAGAGAGAGAGAGAGAGAGAGAGAGAGAAGAGAGAGAGAGAGGGTAAAAGAGCGAGCGAGCGAGCTGGGCAGCTGATGAACTGATCTGATGAAAGATGTGGCTCATTGAAGAAAAGTATAGATCATTTGTGATGAACGTGATATTATGGTGGTAAACAAATAAACTTTTAAACAGTAGCGAGTCAGAGACGTCAGCTGAGAGAGACACACAGAGAGAGAGCAGCGCAGTCTGTGTGTGTCTGTGCGCTGTTACTTCACTTAGGTTCTGGAATCATAATCTATACAATTCTTTTATATAATCAACAGCTCATAGTGATGAATTTAACTCAGTCAGGACAAACACAGAAGAGTTTAATTGGAAGAGGCAGAGCGAGATTTGTCGGAGCAGCCTCACTCAAGTCTCTGTTCTAAAATTCTCTGTTTTCTCTCTTTTTTCTTTTTATTCTCTTGTTCCGAAAACGGAAAAACCTGTCACTGCTCTGAATGTCTTAAATGTATCATCTAGGGCAGCAGGGCTCCATCTGATTGGCCAAATATATTGACATGCATGGCCCATGGAACACCATTAATCACAGTTTTTCCCAGTGAAATCCACTTCTGAATGATTACTACGCTCAACAAAGCTGCTTTCAGACATGTACTGAGGAGGGTATGTCACTGTTATGAACCCGTCTGAGCAGAGAATCTTCTGCTTCATTGTAAACATGTGAAAAGCCAACTGCAGAGAAAGTCCGGACTCAATCCTCCGCAGATCCTCCACAAAGTCATGCAGGAAAACAGCTCAAGAAATGAACTACAAAAAAAGCTGGTCAGGCTGAATGAAGCATGTGGAAAAAAAATGTAAAGTGCATTAGCGGCCCTGAGGCTTTGAAAAGCACAATGTGTTACCCATTAATAAGCAGCAGTGGTCAAAGACTAACCACACATGTCACACGTCAGATGTTTACTCTCCATCTGCCTCAAAAGAAAAAACTAAAAAGAGCTAATCTGAGATATTATATTTTGTGGGTGTGGGTTTACATGCACTAAAACATGCACAGTTCTCATTTGGAATGCATCCAACCATGTGTGTTTCTTAAATCCTGCAGCAGCACAGGTGCTTGACCTTTTGTGGTTGGAAAATATGAGATTCGACGAGTTACGTAACAACATGAAAGTACATCTTGAACTGCTCAGGAATATTCTCTTGAATTGAATGTACCTTAAAAAACACATCTTTCAAACATGTCAAAAATAGTGAAACTGTATTTTCTGAAACAGAAGAGTAGATATAAATATATAACGGATTGGGTTTCAAGTAAAAAAAAAACACATAGATACACTTTATGAAAGTGTGTGACAATGGGTGCTATGAAGTGTTTTGAGTATTCATCAAGAAAGAAAAGTACTATATAAATGCAGAGCATTGAAAATACTAATGTGCTGCTAGTTGTAAACCTGTCTGTTTTGAACGGGCTGTTTGCTTGGCCTGTTGTGATGCTGGTGGCAGCTGTCTTTCTGAAACTTTAAAACTGACCTTCAAAATGTGCTGGGGTAAATAAAAACCAGCTGCTGTCCACAGAACCCTGACGCTGCACAACTGCTGCTGTTCACCTGGTTATTCAGAAGCTCAAGTCAGAACACAGAATCCCAAACTGGAGAATAAGTTGTCGTCTATTAATATTGAATTGTGAGTCCAAATTGCATCAAATTTGGCAGCCCCAGAGGATCACATTTGTCCCTGTTGCTGCTACTGAAGAGGACAAATGGCAAAATATAGGACTCAGGACTATTTGTGGGTCAACTCAATTGGGTGGTACATCTGGAGGTTGATAGCAGTTGATACCACCCAGCCAGGGGCTTGAGGAGCCATTCATCACCATGAACAACCTTGCAGAGTTATTGCACCAGCTTCTAGTAAGTCTACATGATGATCCTGTGTGTGTAAGCTCTCTGAGTATGCGGATGGATGTTGTCAATGATTCATTTTCTCCCCGTGTGAAATCGTGCTGAGTGAAGTGATGGAAGTATGTCGCGAGTCTAAGCTCTGATAACAAGGGCTGTGAGGTTCGTTCAGTACAGCCGCCATGGCTGAACCTGCTGACCTCCATAAGCACCCAGGTGTCACCAGCCTGGACGTGCACAACAACCACCACAACCTCAGCAGCTCAACTTTGGCGCTCACAGGGAAAAGATGCTGCCTTTTGGGCAGTTGCCCTTCACCTCAGAGAAGGCTATAACAAACCTGTGAGGAAAGGGAGCAAGAACAAGGGTTAAAAAAAAACATAGGTGCATTCTAACTATTGTGTATGGATTTTTCTATACTTAAATACTAAAAGGTACTTAACTTTTGAAATTGAAGCGACTCACAGTATGTAGAAGCTCAGGACGTGCCAGAGGATGGAAATGGAGATGGATTTTAATTTCATCAAATAACCCCGACCCCTGTCATATGCTGCATGTAACCTTCTTATTGAATATCACATATTAAAACCTATGACACAAACTGACACTTTACTGTGAAACAATACTAATGACTAATAACAATGCATTATTTCCTAAGTGGCAAAGCTGCTGCTCTGCAATGCTCCAATGATATCAAGGTTTCGGAACCTTCTGTCCAGGCTGTCCAGCAGGTCATCTAGATAAGGTCTCATTACCTAAACATGTCACATTGCTAGCCCAAACACAAGTACCAGTGTTTTTGACCAGGACCAGGGCATTTTTCTCCTCGTCTTCATGAGTGATGATAGGGCACAGGGTTATCCAGGTCATCATGAAACCATGCCAAGAATGAGCCATCTCCTGCATCATTGATTGTCCTCAGGCATGCCTCTGTTTCTGGAACCTAATAAAGGGACTAACAGAATGCTTAACATTTTTCCTGTTGGCAGTGAATACTGATTGAACAGACAAACAAGTCAAAATTTATTGTTTCTTACAATGTACCTCCCCTTTGATGGCCAGGTAATTAACATTTTCTCTCTGAAATATCATAGACATCATCTTGCAGATAGACTGCTTTGACAAGGTGGGAGGTAGAGCAGCAGAAACCATACAATGTATGCCCTTCATTGTCCATACATATATTAATACACAAGAATTAATTGAAAATATATGTATTTAATCCAGTTCAATCATTAGCTGTTACCCTCTCAAGTGGGTAATACTAGATATGCAGATCAAGCTGCCACGGAAACTTATGTGCTTTCTTCCACCTCTAGCCTGATAGCCACAGAGGTCTGAATGTCTCAGAGGATTAGTTCCTCAACCATTGTGGCCAAAATCGGATGTGTCTTTGTGATGGATAGATTAACTTGGATTTTCAAGCAGAAAAACATTGTGTGTGCTTGCATTCTGTATTATTCACATTCTGATATTTAAGTATTTTCATGCATTATGTTACTGTCAAAGGGTTCAGAGTCATTCCTAGCCGATGTAGTATAGTAAACATAGTACAGAATGTGATGCCCTAAACACTCGAATAACACAACCACATGTCGGTTACAATACACATAGGCACATTAGCTTTCTATTCACACTCCTCGGTTGTTCATTTTATTCTTTGTGCTAAAATAAAGGGATCTATTTCGTCTAGAGGAAAAGGCTAAACCTTTGGAATTGATTACGGTTGTCAGCTGATTGATCAGTGAGCTGCTCAAATACTACAGGTTAAAGGAGGTGTCAGCAGTTTATTTGGACCTCTATCCATCCTGAATGCACCAAATACTACATAGGCAATGAGTTGATAGTGAAGAAGCTGAAACCTCATTCAGAGGGAGTATCGGTGAAGGAGCGTTTGTTGCTGCTGTGAAGCTGCAGGAACCAGAAAAAGTAAAATTGTTCTAATGTGTCAGTTTGTTCTGAAGAACTGTTAAATACATATATACATACATGAAAGATACTGAAAAAGCACTGGCAGATGAAATAATCTCTGATCTGCAATAAAATATCTGACACCTCATACAAGAGAAGCACTTACAGTGAAGGTAATAATTATTTGATCCCTTACCGATTTTGTTAGTTTGCCCAATAACAAAGAAATGGACGGCCTAAAATTGTAATGGTAGGTTTATTGTAACCTTGAGGGACAGATTATCGAAACAAAATCCAGAAAATCACATCATATAAAAGTTATAAATTGATTTGCATTTGATTGTGTGAAATAACTATTTGATCCCCTAGCAAAACATTTCTTGGTGGAGAAACCGTTGTTTCTCCACCGTTGTTGGCAAGCAAAGAGGTCGGTGGGCAAACTTACTAAATAGAATTGAACTGTCCCAAGGTGTGCTGTACAGCCACAGACACCAACATTAGTAAATTGTAGGTGGCATTGCTTTGTTATTTTAAACAAAAGCTAATTCGGATCTCTCATAAATGTACTGTGCTTATAACACTTTTTATAGTCCTAACATCTGCTCCAAGAAGTACACATTCACCTATTCACACACACATTCTTACAGTGCAACAATATGCTGTGCTTATTACTCTTTCACGTAACCAAGTACATTTCAGCATTCAGAGTGGGGGAGCTGGGGATCAAACCACTGCCCAGACTCACCTATATTTAACCTGGGTATGTAAAAACCCAAAGTACAGTGAGGGTGTACGTTTCTAGACCGGCATGGTGTGGAGTAAAGACAACTTATGGGAAACATATGTATTCCCTATGGGTTTAATTATATGTGGCATGTTGAATTATACAATAAACTGAAGCGGTCTGTTTTATGTATAAATGTCTTTTCAAGTTTCATTGTATGGCTTCATACATTACATTACATGTCATGAGGTGGACGTTTTTATCCAAAGTGGCTTACAATTAGTGCATTTAATATATATGAGGGGCCATTTAGGGGTTCAGTATCTAAGGACAATTCGACATGCAGATGGGTAAGACTGAGGATCGAACTGCCGACCCCTCTAACCTTCAGCCAGAGCCGGCCAATGCCTATGAAGATGTAACAATCCTAAGATTACTGCTAGTTATGTCATACCAGAAGTTCAGTAGAGGATGGGACATCTGCCAGAATTCATGCAGATTTGGGAACGGATCGATTAGCTTCATGAGAGACATCTTGGACAAGCAACTGTCATCAAGGTAAGTAAAAGGTATTCGTATATATCTTTCAGTTCCAATGTGGGTGTGTGAGTGTGTGTGAGTGTGAGAAAGAATAACCCAAGCCTTACAGAATCCCACCCTGCGTCATTTATCAGAAATTTTAAAGCCAGCATTTGCAGTAAAATAAAGTCAAGCTGAGGACAGCCAGAGAGCACGGGGAAGTTATCCAACATGTTTAGTACAGCAGATTTAGCCGCGCTCCTAATCCCAAGATTGTCACTGAATAACCATCACAGAGTTGCTGAAGCTTCAAAAGATGATTTTGGAGTTTGACTAAAATGAAGAGTCACTAAAGGTAAAATTATTTTTCAAAGTATCAGTAACACAATGTGGGTAATTGTTTGCTGCACATCGACAAGCGCTGGCTCGTATCACCACCGAATCTCTTGACATGTCCGTCAGTGTCTGAGGAGTCACCGAGTGCGAGTGGGGGGGATGCTGAAGTTTCTAACATGACAGATGCGAAGATGAAATAAACAGAAAGAACACAAGTATGAAAAATCAATGCAGTATACATAGAATACACTGACAAAGGTGTCAACAGAGTTTGTGGTGATGAGACCTGAAGTCATTGTCTATGTGCTGTTGTCGAGGGAATTTCACCCAGACATATAACAAATGCTGTAAGAACTCACTGAATCATACACCACACATAAACAAGTACTTAGTTTTCACTTGCAAGGGAAGTCCGTACCTCTGAGAAAGGTCTCAGCCAACTTCAACGGTACTTCCTTAATGCAGGGTTTTTATTCACATAGCTCAGTATTACAACTAGGGTTGCAAAATTCCGGGAATTTTCAAAGTTGGAAACTTTCCATGGGAATTAACGGGAATTAACGGGAATAAACTGGAAATGTTGTGGGTAATTTATACTAACTGTATTCACCTTGTCATATACAGACATAAATATAAACATTTTGTTGTGTCATAGGCTGATTTGAGCCCTGAGGAAACTTTGGGCACTTGACTATATGCTTCTGCATCTTTGTGTCATTCTTAACATAGGTCTTTGCACAGTATTTGCAAATGTACACAGCCTTTTCTTCTACATTGGATGAGGTGAAATGTCTCCACACATGAGATACTGCACGTGGCATTGTTCTGTAGAATAAGATGAGAAAAAAGTTTGTAAAAAACACTAATGCAATGCCAGAGATATAAATAGTTAGCCAAACAATTGGAATCATCTGTAAACATATTTTACAATTGATGGATAAATGAATGGAAATAGGCTAGATGAACAGATGAACAATCCTCAATCAGCATGCTAATATATTTTTCCCCAGTAATATCATCGAAACTTACCTGAATAGTCCTGCACACTACAGCAGGCCTCAATAGCCCTGCTGTAGAGTGAAGGATGCAATATATTATTGATAACTGATCAGAAAATAGGGGTTAATTCAAACAGTGTTGCACAATGATGCATTGTATGAATTGTTAAAAAAAGTCAAATTAACAGTAAAATGCTTTGACTGATCATCAAGAGTTGTGCTATATAAGGGCAATAAAAGCAAGTTGTTTCATCTTGGAGAACCCTAAAAGAAAAGGTGAGTGAGTGTGGATTGATTTAATGAGTGTGTTGTAGCAGCCTTTTCCCAGACCGGCAGAATCAGTACATTTCCACTGAAGAACTTGAAGTAACTGTTAAAATGAACATGAACTTATTTCATCACAGATGTAAAGTGCATTTATGAAACCATTAGGTAATGTATTTTTGCATAGGCAAGAAAAATATTAGTAAGGACTGAAATGTTACTTTCAAGTGTCTTCTCCCTCACACATGGCTGTAATTTAAAAAGAACATATACAATGGCCGTAATAACAATGTTAGATGAGGCATGGACTAACACCATGTTACAGTAGAGGTGCAGAAATTAATGTCATGCTTGAATGAAGATGAAAAGTAAGGAAAACATTTCTGTCTTCCAGTTAGTGCTTCGTAATCTCAGCACTCCAGGAAGCTTTGGCTTCAAGTGACCGTGCAGAGCTGTTGTACTACTGCTGTATTACGTCTAATTAACACATCATATTTGAAGATTGGTTAATGATCCTATGCAAGGACAAGTTTCCAGCACCACAAAAAAAAAAACCTCAACTGACACAGGGGAACATAAAGTATATAGTGGCTGATCAAGCCATTCAAAACACAAAAGGGGGATAGACTTAGACATACTAACATTGAAAACAAACGACAGCCACAACATAACACACCAGTACAAGGCCATATAATTTGAACTGATGAAACCGAGACGACTCCAGCAGCAACCCCAAGGAACTGGTCACTCAAAGAAAACCCGATTAATTATCACAGATAAAAAGATATAAATACATCAAGTATGTTTGATGAACCCAAAATCTATGTGTCCAGGTATTTATCTGTGATGTGGGTGCGTGTGCAAAGAGAAACAAACTAAGCAAATTAGGAATTAAGAAAGGTTACCACCATAATACTGAATTTCATTGCGTAGTTACTTGTTAAGGTTTAGTACAGGTTGGACCCCAAAGCAGACACGGAGAGTGGATAGTATGGAGGTAACGGTGTTTATTGGCAGACAGGAGCGGCAGGCAGCTGGCAGGTAGCAGGCAGGTAGCAGGTAGGTAGCGTGCAGGTCTCCAGCAGGTAGCAGGTAGCAGGCAGCAAGCACGTAGTAGACAGAGTACACGGCGAGTCGCAGATCCAGGTGGTGAAGCACAACAGAGTTCTGGGTTTGAAGAGAACACAAAGGTTAGCGGAAGTCAGGGTGGCAAGAACGTGGCGAGACTAAGCTATATACTAAATACCATCGAAGACGGAATAATCTGGCGCCGAAGTGTTGAGAAGACCAGGTATATATGGAGGCGATGATTAGGTTAGATTGAGTGCAGGTGTGCCTCGTCTGCATCAGCCGGAGCCAGCCACGCCTCCTACCACAACACCCTACCCAGGCGCATACAGAAAGAGGGGAGGAGACACAACCAAACAACAATACCACACAATCCTGACAGTTACTGGTGCGTCCATCACACTGTGCTTCTGACAGGTGCATCACCGTTGTTGAGAATCCAAGAAGAGACAGATGGAAATAATGAAAGAAAGAAAGACAGAAATTCCTCCATTTATCAGATCCCACCAAAATTGTAATTGCAACAATTAATTTCAACCAATCTCTGTAAATTCTTTGTGACCTTGCAATGTTGACCAATTACTGTTTTCTGCAATGATTTCACAAATCATGGTTGTTCCCTAAAACACTGAGCCATACCCATGTAGGCTACGTCGTCACATACACACATAACCAAAGACATGTACGTCTATTGAACTATAGAACGCACAAAACAGCAACACACACATAAGTATTTGAAAGTGCAATCTTATTCAACGAAAGAAACCAAAGAATTACATATTAATCATCAATGTTGCCACTGTTATATATAAAAAAATAGGCCTGCAAATAAGAAAAACAGAACTGTTCAATTAGTCACACATGCACACAAACATATCAGAAGAAATTAAAAATCTAAATTAAGTTTCCTTGCACTTATGTCGCACTAACATGTAACACTTATAGTCTGGCTTTTTGAAGCCAATTGTACTTACTCGATTCTTGCTGTTCTGGGTTTGTACCCTCATGGTTGAATGCACTTATTTTAAGTTGCTTTGGATAAAATCATCAGCTAAATGATATATAATATAAAAATGTCCCTTTTCAAAGTCAGTATATATAGAAAAACAGAACTGTATAGTGACTAACACAAAACAGAAGATAAGTTACAAAATAGACAGTATATATTCCATTACAGACATTTTCAGCAGTTGTGGAATGTTCTACAGTACAGATGCACACGTTCTCATTTCATTCTAAGGCAGGGACCCAGGGAGCCATGCACAGCTCCAAAGGCCCGGAGAGGAGACGCCGCAAGCAATGTGAGAGAAAGTGAATATGAAAAAGGCACCAACACCCCACCATGCCTTCGCCCAAACCTACTTCACCATCCAACCTAACCCCTACCTCCAAACAACAAGAACTGTTACTGAATCTACCTGAACTCGTTTTCAATGTGCACTTGTCATTTTAAAAGAAAATATAAGTGCATAGTGAGTTTTTTTGTCTTACACTTTACATTCTAATAATCTAATACAGTGGTATTATTTTACTTCAAGCTCATTAGTCACCGTATAGTGTATTACTGATGTTTATAAGACAATATTACGAGTAAGAAATGTATATTTTATAATCTGTATTCATACATTAGAGCTGTTCTCTGTGTTTTTATAACTGGCTTAAGTTACTGTACTGGTAATGTGCTGTATGTCATCTTTTACACTGCCATCACTGTAGCACTGACATAACGTAAATGTGAATGTAGGTTGTAACAAACATACATCTTATGATGCACTTCAACACATCTTCAGTGGTTGTACCTGGGGTCATCTGGTGTTTCGGGTGTTTTGACGTTGGACACCCTCACCCAGGCGACCCGACCGGCCTGTGTCCAAGAAGCAATAGCCCACCTTTTGTCCCTCCTGAACCAGAGCTATTGTGAAGTTCGTTCTGCTGCTTCTAAAGCTCTACTTATGGCTCCATGCAGTGGTGATGCCAAGGAGCTTGTATGCTTTGCTTAATGGTCTTCCTTCAAAGCCCCTTGCTCTCACTTCAAGAAGAACACACCATGCACACCACCCCTGTCTGCGGAATTCCTCCAGCAGCTCTGCATACTTCTCCCTTTTTCGCTCTCGTTGGCCTCCTCCATCATTTCCTCCCATGGCACCATGACCTCCGGTACTTCCACTTCCTGTCTATTGCAGCACTCCCTGGATTGGGTAACCCTGAACACCTCACTGAGGGTCTCTAAGTTTTAGCCTGATCCTGCTGCTATATAGGGCAATGCTGCTCAGGCTTCATGGTAGTCCCAACCACCTGCGAAGGCAACCATTTATCCTCCTTTCTTATCCCTCAACCATGGACATTGGATATTCATATTCCAGCAATGGCCATAAAATGTACCTGGTATAATGTACCTGCCATCAACCATCCTTCCAGGTCTTGGTTGGTCACTCTGATGGAAGCAGCATCCCTAGGCTCTTTATAGGATTTGCGTACCTCGGATAGAGCGATGTGGAACCGATTTACTACTTTCCCTCTCTTTGAACCAGGGACATGGCCTTCATGGCTTGAAGCACATCTGAGTCCAAGTGAAGAGTTTCTCCAATGAAGATCCCTCTGTTGTACACTAGGTAGAATTCTCCACTAGGTCCGGTGCACTGATGCCATTCTCTTTATGGTAGTCATCAAGTCTTTTCCTGGAAGTCACTGGTATAGTGAAAATGGCTGTAAAATACATCTTGTGATAGATCTTATAATTCTTTATAAACTTTATTATACTGTAAGTTGGAGTACTTGTATCTAAACATTAAAAAGCTTTACAATTATGTTAATTTCTTGTGAATTTTCTTATTATACATTAAACAAATAATCAAATGACTTTCATATATTGTTATTCTACACACCAAATAACATATTTTATATAGATATTGTACTTGCCATTTAATATTTACTTGCTTTTAATATTATTAACTTACTATTTTGCCTTGTCTGGAAATGATGTCAATTTGCAATAATAGTTTACTATTGCACAACAAATATAAATATTTCCACAAAGAAAACCAAGTTTGCTCACGTCATGTCAGTGAATCCATTCCTCAAAAGATAATTGTACTTGAACCCTGGCAACTAGATCAAAAAGCTGATATTCCAAATTCAGGAATATGTCAAAGAAACAGTTACCAAATACAAACAGGCCACACACACCATCTGTAAAACGAGGAACATACGTTTATCTAAGAGAAGCGCTTCGTAAGGACATTGTAAACTACTCAAAATATTGTTTGCACAAGTGTAAAGTGGTTGCAGATGTCACACCCTGTCTGCTGATGAAGGCCAGAGGTGAGAAGCAGAGCCAGGGCTGGCGTCTCTCTACAACATGACTGAAAGCTGGAGGAGCAGCTCTCCCTGTGAAACACGCAGGAGAGATGGCGCGCCAAGAACAAATTGTCATGGTTTCTGCAAAATAAATCATTCGTATTTGTTCTGGAGAGGCTCTAGGGTAATTTGGCATTGTTTGTGAGCAAAATCAGACTGCAGTTGAATACCTTCATGTCTATGGTGTTCTGACAAGATGACAATATGAATTCGTTTCCGTCACCTTGTCATCTGGCCTTGTATGTGGTCGATTTTATCACGGTATCGGGAAGATAATTACTTTTCTATTTCTATTCTATTGAGTGTTTGGCCAGGCTTGATTTTTGTAGGTTGCTTTTTCTAAGATACCATTGGGACAATGCCAATTTATACAAATCAATATCATACCACACATTGTGTAATATGTGCCTCACACATTATTTTTTACAGGTTTTATTTTCAGGTTTATTTAAAATTGGGTACCCAAAATTGAAAGAATATAAACAAGAGCACCTTTTCACAGCCTAGTCTCTTTACATCACCTCCAGTGTCTATTATAGTTGGGCAGGTGCACCATATAGATCCCCACACATTACTCACACCAGTTTTGCATTGGACCCCTATAACGCTGTCAGACAAATATCTTCAGACAGTTTACAGGATCACAATTGATGTAGCAGAACCAGAAATGTCATATTTATTTATTCCATCCATTTTCTTCCTTGTCCAAACCTGTCACTTCTGGCCTCTAACCTGAAGCAGAGACAAGGGGCGAGCTCCAGATTTCTGCTAAACTCCCTTTTCAAATAAGCTCCAGATTAGTTTAAGCTAACTCACGTTACAATTGATCTGACTTGGACCCTCAAAAGCCACAGAAGGCTTTAAACAACTTAAATGCAGTACTGCTCCCTAAGACGTGTAAAGAGACTTTGATGTGAAACATTAGTAGAGTTCCATTTATCTGCCTCCATAAATATTTCTCCTCTTTTGACAGGTTTCTACTTATCTTTTGGAACCTCTTCCATCAGATACCCAGATGTAGACAGACAACACGTTTCAACCAGAATCGAAGAGTGATGTGTTGTACTGTCAATACTGACAATATGGGGGGGTCTTAGGTAACTGCGCCACTTGGCACTGGTAACCAATGTATTAAAGATTTGAATTATCATAAACACCTGAGACCTGAGTTTGTATATAAAGATAACTTGCTTCTTTTTAACAGAATTTGATTTCCCTGATCCTAAACATACGTACTCAGTTCCTTTACTTAAGTAACAGGTGTCTTCAGGAGATGATATTTCCCCCTGGCACCAAAAAGCTTGACAGAGCAGATCACTTGGTGCTATCGTAGTCTTACTGGGGTCAGACGATATTATATCATTCCAATTATAGCCTGACCCCGAAGACATGAAGCTCCAGGTGAATTCGGAAACATTAAAATGGGCATCAGGTGTGATGATCCTTTTATTGAGAGTAGAGTGTCATAAAGGGCGACAACCAATGCAATAACCTAACAGAAAGAGGGGCATGTTTGTTTTTTATAACCCTCCATGACAGCTATTGTTGACCAATAGGAGCACAGTTGACAGTCTGCTTGAAGAGATGAAATGTAAACATGGTGAAACAAAGTGGAATTGTGACACGGAGCAAAGGTTTTTTAAGCTTTTCAGAGCACAAGGCCAACATCACAATATCATTCACATTGATTGTTCAACTTCTTGTTCCCAGAAGTCAGTCGTGAGCGCGGACTTTCCACTAATGTCACAAAGGAGAGTAGATGGTGTTCGGTCAGGAAGGAACATACAATAAATGGTAAACGGTCAATATATTTATATAGTGCTATATTCTTTTCTTGATGACCACCCAAAGTGTTTTACATTACAGTTTTGCCATTCACCCATCGACACACACATTCATACGATGCATCTGTGTGCAGCACTTTCTCAAATACACATCCATCGCACACAGAGGCAATTTTGAGTTGAGTGCCTTCCGAGGACATTTTGGAAAGAAATTATGATTCTATACTCATGTTATACACAGTGGCCATCTTGAAAGACAAGATTACTTTGTAGTCTAACCCCAGCAGTACCTGAAGTTCTCAAACCCAGAATATCAAAAAGTACCACTTCAATAACCAAGAAACATTTTTGAAAGTTGATGAAAAATAGTTATTACAAGAATAAAAGTATATCTGTGTTAAGTACAACTCCTACATTTTAAGTTCTAAAAGCAAAAGAATTGTCCCCTTTAAAATTTTGAAGCATCAATATCCATTTGAGTCCAGTTGTTCCATTTGTAGGCGTCAGGGTCGCTATAAAAATGTCAAGGTCACATTCATTCGAAATGGGCGCCAACATGTGTTACTTTTGTGCAGTGTCGGTTTTTGTGTTGATGTTGTAAGATGTCCAACCAGCCTAATACAATGGAGAAAATCAGAACACTTTAAAAGAATAAGAAATCTCAATAGTTAAATGTCTCTATATAGTATTACATATTATTATTGTTCTATACCACCTCCCACCATAATAAGGTTTCATTTCATAGGACATTTCAAGGCTCATTCCTAAAGGGAGGAAATTAAAACAGGGAAGGGGGACTTAAGCTGAATATCCTTCAGCATAAGACCTGTATTACTGCATCCCAGGAGAAATAATATACTTTCTTTACATGGACTTCAAACATTAACTGTGAGTATTAACTGCCCCTAAATCAGACATTCCTGTAGAGCTGTGGAGCTGAGGGCTCGTACCAAACTCAGCAGGGAGGAGAAAAGAATAACAGCAGCCGATTACTGTGGGTGTGAATATCTAGTCAACGTTATATATTATAAGAAGATAAATTAAGTAAATTATTGATCCCTGTCGGACTGTTTAGTTGTTGAAGTAGCAAAAAAAGAGATAAGAAAACAAAAAAAGAGAGACTTAAAATCTAACACATGCAAAACTGCCTCTGAACATTTATCTTAATGTCTTTTTTTGTGCCATTTGATTGACATCCATTTCCTGGAGGGTTGTTTTCTATTAAGCGCGTTGTTACACTGTCTTTCATCATCCGTCTTTACCTCGTATGTGTGGATGTGTTAGCGAGATCAGAAGGTTAGTCAGAAGTCAAAGGCTTCATGAAAAGGAGCTACGGTGAAGTGGGACTTTAAAAAGTAATAAACAGAAGGAGTGAGTGCCTGTTTTTTGATTTACATGTTGTACGCCAGCAGTGTTGTTATATCACAGCTATCAAAAGCCTGTTGAGTTGCCAGAGAATGTGAAGTATCTGTACCACAGACACCGACTAGGCCTTCAGACATGATCATCAGACAAAGGAGGTTTAAATGTTCAGCTTCATAGGTTCTCATGTAGATATCAAACTCCAGTGCATCAGGTAACACTGGTCTACAAGACAGTGTTATGTCATTGTCCACTTGCACAGAGAATAGTTTGTCTTAATATTTGATTGAATTTATAATCAATCCCAGGTAGCATACAGATGTGGGCCACTTCCGGCAATGATGCTACACATCTGGTCTTCTTGTGACCCCCACAAAATGGATTGTGAGCCTAAATTTGTCTTCTTGTAAAGTATAAATCGTGGACCTCATATCCTAAAACAAATGGCAAACATGTGGTGCTCCAGACAAGGTGTAATCTGGATGTGAGCCTTAAGTGGCCCATGTGGTAAATGGGGAACATGGTCAAAATAGCACAAAACAAGTTTGGTCCTCCTTTGGTTGACATTATTGCTATGGCTTAATTGTGGTCCATTTCTGGCAAATAGGAGCAGACCAGCCTAGTGCCATGTGTTTCACATGTGGAATGAGCCAAATCTGTGCCCAAACTATTTTGCTATATGTCGTGGGAGACTGTTTCTAGAAAGAGAAATCGCTATAGATGTCAAGGTCACTTGTATCTGTAGTGACAAGGTGGCTAAAACAGGCCTATGCCATTTAGTACCAGAGATAATACGATACCCTGCACTCTGATATTACAACAGAAAAAGCAATAAAGCTTAAGTCATATATTTTCTTTGCACACTCTGGGACAATACAATGTAACACACTACATGAGCTCTGTAACCATTTTACACTGCTCTTTTAGGTCTGTTTTGGTCTAGTCCAGAAAAAATAATAAACCCTCATTTAGCAGCTAAAAAGCCAGATATTTTAAAGTTTCTTACACAAAATCACTGTCTACACAGGATGAGGAGTGGTGAGACTTATGCCTAAAAACAACACAGTGAACTGAGCGAAGCCACATGGATCCGTAGAACTTACGCCCTGCACAAACTGATGCGGATACTGTGGCAAACAAGCTTGTTCCTGTGTTTGGACCTCTACACCACATGCAAACGGAATTTTAAGTCACTGAAATTGATTTTTTACAAACAATTCCCAAAGTGCAGATTTCCAAAGATTTGTATCCGTGTGAACATGTAGAACAGAGCGTTTAGGAACCAATGACAACACAGCATGAAAACTGTTGCTTTGTGTTAGGGTTGTGTTACCAGTTTCTCTACGTTAGTTTAGCACTGGGTCTAATTCCAAGTTAGCAGTTAAATTTATCATCTCATCACGATGCCGACATTCACAAGCATCTGCCTCACCCACTATTACGTGGATCACGGCGTTCTCTCGCATTTTGTCGGATCGTTGGTGTAGAATTTATCGCCACCTTCTGGCCCAGGATACTACCGTTCGCGTAGAAGAGGACAGAGGGAAAACAAATATTATGTAGTGCAGCTTGGAGACGAGAATGAATCGGAACAAGCAGAGATAACGCTGTAATTTTACGGTTATTTGGGTGGAGTGACATTACTGGGAAAATAAAGCAATGTAAATCAGCACTTACTATGGAGCTAAACTTTGCACTCTCTGACTGACTAATTTGGGAACAACCCTCTGCCAAGTCTGTCAAAACCAGACACTTATTTCCTCACCCTTTGGCTTCACCTACACCTCAGCAACAGAACATACTCTGAGGTTTCTGCGCTCATAAACAGCCGATAACTTTCAGTAAATCACTGCTGCAGCTCTGCAGATTATGATGACATGGGAATGACAGCTAAATGAGATCTTTGTTCTAGAAAGCCATTAAATAAGTCGGTTTCACATGGAACCATAGCCACACACACACATAGCTAACAACTCAGAGCTCTCCTCGTGTGTAGCAAAGAAATTGAAATTCAAGTTCTCTTCCAAAGGGTGACAGCCGTTGGGTGTGTTGATTATACGGCTTGTTAATCAAACTGTTGCAGCAATATCGCTTTCTGGCACACATCTGACCTTCACACTGTAATTTGATACGTCAATATAGCTGAGATACAATT